>NC_057811.1:475873544-475967058 GCF_018294505.1 Triticum aestivum
TCTATCTCGGGCGACCCTAACCGTATCGGTGTCTATATAAACCGAGGGTTGTAGTCATTAGGGTTAGAGCTTTATTCATCACCTCGTACCTTAGGGTTTAGCTCATGCTGATCTCGAGGTAGATCTACTCTGTAAACCACATTATACATCCAATATAATCAAGTAGGACGTAGGGTATTACCTCCTTGAGAGGGCCCGAACATGGGTAAACACCGTGTCCGTCGTCCCTTGTTTCCCATTGATCTCAGATCCATAGTTCGGGACCCCCTACCCCGAGGTCTGCGGTTTTGACACCGACACCGGGCTCTATCATTTCGATCGAGCCAAGCTTGGTATCCGTCCCTTCTATTCGGAGGGTGATCTCTTGATCCATATACGGATCTAGAATGGCCTACTCTAGCGGCCAGGTCATGCCGAAGATCATATTGATATTCCGGCTGTGCCGCCTCCTTGCCTTTATGGCAAGGAGGGGCGGGTAGGTGTTCGGCCTCACCAGTCGGCTTGTCACTTCCTTGAGGGGGGCGGTCGAGCTGGTCACCTTGAATTCATTTGGGTGGTACGGGCTCAAGAGCTTCGTCATCAAACTGTGGCAGCAGCTTCCTCTTTGGATAACTTCTGTGTTGCTACTCATGGTCGTACCCCTCTTCGACCGGGAGGACTTTTGTCCATCTGTCGTTGAGGGTATCCTGATCGGCTTTGAGCTGTTGATGCTTCTTCTTGAGGCTGCGAGCGGTGGCTATAAGTTGTCGCTTGAACCGCTCCTGATCAAGCGGGTCTTCTAGGACTATGAATTCTTTGGCTCCAAGGCTAACCTCCTCTTCGGAAAGAGGGAGGTAATTACTGTCCTCGGAGTCGTTGAGGTCCTCGGGGTCAACTTCATCTTCCTACTCCTCCAAGCCGTCGGGCTGCTAATCCAGGGCAGGGTCACCGAATTCTTCGATGTTGTCCAGGGTGTGTTCCTCTCCAGTATCCATATGGGTTTCCCTGCTTCTTCGTCCATTGGTCCTGCGACGCTGTCGTCGGTGTTTAGGCGGCTCCTCGCCCGGCTTGGTATTGTGTCTAGGGGAGCCATTGTCAGCGTTGGCACCATCACCACTGTCCTTGGGAGTGTCAACCACGTATACATCATAGGTCGAGGTGGCCGTCCATCGGCTGGCGGCAGGGGTGTTGGTGTGGACCGATGGTTCGACATCGTCGTCCATGTCCTCGGCCTCCTCAGAGGAGTAGTCCAGCATATCGGTTAAGTCTTCGATAGTGGCTACTAAGTGGGTGGTGGGTGGGATGTAAAATTCCCACTGATCCATCTCACGGTCCCCGGGTAGGTCGTCTGAGATGCTCATCTCTTGGATCCGATTTCGCGCCTCGTTTGTTAGAGCGAGGCTGCACGAGTCAACGTGCGGGATTCCTTCGGAGTAGAATTCTGGAGTGCCAGTAGGCGGTGGGGAGGGTCTGGCTGATGGGGTCTTGCTCTTGGGATGCCGGACTGGTGTCCAGGCTCGAGGCCGGATCGGTGGCAATGGAGGAGAGTTCGGCCAGGACCGTCCCCTAGTTTACAGGTGCCGAAGTAGAACTAAGGCTCGAGGCCTGCCCCGAGGTGGGGGTGTGAGCGCAGCCAGAGCCAACTCTGGGCTTTCAGGGGCGGCTGCATCCAGGTTCGAACCCTGGTGCGCATTGATGGCTGATTCGATGACCGGGCCGAGGGTGGATTCGGGAGTCGAGGCTCCCAGCTAATTGGGCGACCCGGGCAGAGCTGAGAAGCCCATGAAGATCAGATCGCCCCGAGCGTCGGCGACGTACTCCAGATTATCGAACCTGATGTGATGCTCGAGGGCGAAGTTGTCGCCTGGTCGAGACGACCGGTCGAATTGGCGGGTAGAACAATGTTGCCGAACGCAAACAGTTGGCCGAGGACGAAGATGTCTCCGGAGTTGATGTCGTCTCTGATGATCAGGCGAGCCATCGATCCTTTGGCGATCCGACAGCGGAACTCTCAATGAAAGCACCAATGTCGGTGTCAAAACCGGCGGATCTCGGGTAGGGGTCCCAAACTATGGACCTTGGATCGATGGGGAACAGTAGACGAGGGACACGATGTTTACCCAGGTTCGGGCCCTCTCTAAGAGGTAAAACCCTACGTCCTGCTTGATTGTGTATGAGGGGGTTACAGAGTGGATCTACCATGAGATCAGGCAAACTAAACCCTAACTAGTAGGATGGTGACTGTTCTCCTGGCCTCTACGAACTAAGCCCCCTGGTTTATATAGACACCAGGGGTGCTAGGGTTTACATATAGTCGGTTACATAAAACGGAGCACCGAATCTTCCATCTTGACTTGGGGCATACACACACGAGGTCTTCGGCCCGGACACAATACGGCCCAACAGTCCGGCCCATGAGAGATGGGCCGCCCATCCGAGGACCCCCTAGTCCAGGACTCCCTCATAGACGGTGAATAAGAATGACTTTTTTCCTTTGCAGTTTCTAGTGCGAAACAACAATTTTAAATAGGAGATATTTGAAATTTGGTGAGGTATTTAAGATTACGTGTACACATCGATATAAGGTTAAAGAATTAAATAAGAAATATTTAATTCAATATGTACAATAAATTATGTGCATTTCCATGTACATGATCACCGATGAATTGGGATGCTCATCCATGATCGAAATAAATATAATATACATGTACATATCTTCAGTTGCTGAATATTAATTTTGTACATCTCAATAATCAATGAAATATAATAAATTAATATTATATATATAGTAATTTACTTGGTGGCTATTAATTTGGGAAATCTCACCAAATCTCTAGTTTAATGTGATAAATCCACTATAAAAAGGCTTGCCCATTTCTTCTGTTCTCGTCAGAACTTACATATCACACCAAGATCAACAACTCGCTCCTTCAACACAAACGACCAGTTGAAATGAGGAATACCCATGTGTTGCTTATGTCTGTGGTCTTACTCGTGCTAGCATCAGGTAGTCATTTGTCCATGTAATACATATTTGCTTAATGTCTCTCACCAAATAATGGTCATGTTGTGATCGTTCGTTTTCTTCATCGTGGGATTTTGCAGATGTGGTAGTGGAGGCATCAAGATATTCTAGCATTAAAGAATTCGTATGTGTGGAGAAAATTTTCCCACCTCGAACATGTGATACCCATGCTTGCGAAGAGTCATGCTACAAACGTACAAGGCAATACAAATCTGGCGAGTGTGTTGCTCAGGGGTGCAAGTGCAAGTTATGCATATATCAGCCTCCGGCCATCCATAATAATGAACAAATGGGTTCTAACTAGCTAAGTAGGATTGGTTTTTGAGCAAATAATGTGGCAGAACCACAAATGGTGTAGAAGCAAGGTTTTTCACTCATATGAGCCATATGAAGAGTGATGAATTTAGTCTTGCTTCTTGAATTGTCTGGAATTAATAAATGGTTTATCAAATTTGAGAAGTAGTCTATAAATTTTGGGTGCTTGACTTTGCATGTGTATTCAGTTGAACTAACTGATTTTTAATGAAGAAACTGATATGTTTGTTTCCTTTCTATTTTTTTACTTGAACTTTTTTATAATGAAGGTCTAGACTTCAATTTCTTGCATCTTGAGTTCATGATGAAATGTTTAGATTTTGATGTTCTTGTACTGTTCTCGTTTTTTTTTGTTACTTGGTTTCTGCATCCGAACTGACAGTGTTATTATCTCTCAATTTTTGTATTAATTTTCACGAACTACCCAAGAAAGTCGGTGATTTTTCAATCCTTTTAAATGATTTTTTTACAAATGTGCTCATATGAATTCTTCTAATCCTAGTTTTTTTAATGTTTGTACTGCTCTGAGTTTCTCCCAACTTACAAAACCTATATGTGTGAACCTATCTAAACATTCTCAGTCTGAATCTCGTGACGGATTTTTTTATGTTTGTAATTTCTTATTTTACAAAACCTATATGTGTGAACCTCTCTAAACCTTCTTTATCTTTCACACATGAATCTCATGAAGGATTTAATTTATGTTTGTACTTTCTTATTTTCCTTCTCTGAACTCCATGTGCTTTGATACATGAACTTACATAACCTATATGTGCGAACATCTCGACTTTAAGTTCTAGTTCTCCATAAATGGATTTACTTCATTTTTTAGTGTGTCCCCAGACTGAAAGTTTGAACATTGGTAGTCTCTATACTTTTCCATGCATTTTTTTCCTCAGCGAGATGTGTACTCTCACAAATTGAATTCATTAATTTTTTGTTGTTGATAGACCTTGAACTTTCTTATATTTATTATGAGATCCCTAAGTTTCGCATATTTAACTACTGCAGTTTTCAAGCACGCATACTTCCAGCACCAAATGCATACACTCTCAGGAAAGGACCACACAAGCATGTAACATATAGAGCCAGAGCTACTCGTCTAGCCACACGCATACAGAGAGCTATAGTTGCTTTTATTTAACTAGTTTGAAGTTTTAACGATGCTCTTTTTTCTCCAACTTAGTTTGAGCTCAAAACGTGCATATACGTTTGATATGTGGCAGTTCAAAATGAGCAAAAACACAAGTTCAGCTATAGTAAGACACTAGTTCGGCTATAGCCAAGCAAGTTTATCTGCAGTCCAGGAACAATATTATTTTTGTGTATTGACTGGATGACAGTATGTGAATTTTGTTTTTCTGCACTTCTTGAAATGAATATTTGAACCATCATATGTGGGTATGCGAACCAAAATTCAGAAGAGGTGTGGGAACAAGTTCTGTAATTGAACAAGCATCTATAATAGCTTCAACATTTTCACAATAGTGAAGGCACAATATTCCTCCCATTCCAGTAGCTCAACAACCATCAAATTCTTCCTAAAACTTCTTTAATTCCTGAAACTACCATCAATCTACATTCTAACAATAACATGCACATTCGGAATGATGTATCACTTTAATTAGTGAATTGTCTCGAACAAACACTAGTTTGTTTGGAGTGGACTACATTAGCGTATGTGCAAAACTGTTCTTTTTCTCCGGCGAGTGAACTGTCATTAGTCTAACATAAGAATGGATGCAATATGTACATATGAACTATTTACTTTGGCCACTTTTACTTAACAAAGCAAAAAAAACATCAAATGTAAATAAAATTAGGGGTAGGTCATGATTTTATTCTTCACCACATGTTCTACCCCCTTATCTTCTCATCACAACCAAGGCTTCTTTGGAAAACCCTATTCACCGCTCTCTGCGGCGAATTGTCGGGATTTCGCACAGGAGAAGTATGCGAGCGACCATACATGGGCCGGCCCACTTGATGTGCGGCCAACGGTTTTGGGAACCCTCCAGAAGGTTCCCTGAACCGGTTTTTCTGTGATGTTTCCTTTCGGATTTTCTTGGTTTTCTTTTGTTTTTTCTTTTTTGTTTATTCTTTTTTTACTTCTTTTTCTGTTTCTGTTTTTCTTTTCTTTCTATTTTCTTTCCTCTTTTACATTTTGACATTTTTATTTTTCAAAATATGTTCAGAAATTATTAAAAAAATACATTTTCCAAAATTTGTTCCAAATTTCACAAAATGTTCCTATTTTCAGTTTTTGTTCGGAAATAGAAAAAATGTTCAAAATGCAAAAAAGTTTAGAATTTCAAAATTTGTTAGTTTATTGTCAATAAATGTTCAAAAATTTCGATTTTTATAATTTGATAAATTTGTTCAACATTTGAGAAACTATTTCCTTTTTAAAATTTTGTTCACAATTTCAAAAAAAAATCAAGAATTTCGAAAACTTTTCCCATTTTGAAATTTTGTTCACAAATTAAAAAAAATCATATTTTTAATAAAATTCCACAAATTAAGAAAATGTTCGGGATTTCAATAATCATTCTTGTTTTCGAAGTTTGTTCATGTTTTTAAAGTTTGTTCACATTTTTTCATTAAAATGTTTGGAGTATTTTCAAAATGTTCGCATTTTACTAAAAAATGTTCGTGTTTTCAAAATTTGTTCACATTTTTTCATTAAAATGTTCATCCTTAAAAAAATGTACACGGTTTCAACATTTTGTTCGCAATTTCAAAAAATGTTCCGATGTTTCAAATCTGTTTACATTTCCAAAAAAGCATACCAATACGTATTTTGTTCGGATTTTTGAAAAAAATTCTTCATATTTTTAACTTTCTGTTCTGAATTTATAAAATGGTCTTGTTTCAAATTTTTGTTCCAAAATTATAAACTATTCATAATCTCAGAAAATATTCGGTAATTTCAAAAAATGTTCGCATTTTTCGTTCTGTTTTTTATAAAAATTGGATTTAGAAAAATGGTTCGCTTTTCAAAAAAGACTTTGGAATATAAAAATGGTATTTCAAAAATGTTCGCAATTTTAAAAAAAAGTTTAACAAATGTTTTCCAAATCTCAACGACTGCTATGTGTTCTTATCGTATGTTGCGCCTATATTTATAGTAGATGATTACTGGTGTATTGGTTATCCGCTTGTGTTTGTAGCCTGCGTAGTGCGAGGGCTCAGGATTGAATCCTGCCTCTCGTGGATTTTTTTTTCGCGGGACAGAAAACAAGAAGCGTCACGTAGGTGGGCCGGCCCAGGCGGAGGACTGCCCGCGCGAAACCCCGCCATTCTGCCGCATAATGAGGCAGGTAGGAACTCCCGACTTCTTTACCCCCCCTCTCTCTCTTCTTCGGGGCGACCAAATCCCACCAGTAGTGCCTTTTCCGCTAGAAGAGATTGAAGGCAAAAATCGAGCAGAGCATGGCAGTCACATGCGGCAGCTTGGAATTGTGAGAGTGCAGCAACATTTGCATGTCACGCGGGAGAACACATCATTCGGGCAAGCCTGCGGCCAGCCAATGCGCTGGATGATGAGAGCCGTCCACCGGCACACCTCGGTTGAACTGCTCCAACTCATGATGTTAAAGATCCCAGGAAACAGTTCATCCATTCAATTTTCAACAGACATCACATGTGCATTAACAGATTAGCAGTTCAATTTCAACAGTAGAAGATCTCATGAATGCTAAACCAAAATTCTAGGGACAAATAGAATGTATTACCTCCATCCCAAATTATTTTTCTTAGATTTTTTTAGGACTAGAGTAAACAGGCTTACTCCAGTGGGGGGTTACATTCAGCTAGCATTAGGTTCCTTAAACCGTCGGGGACATTTGCAATCCGGAAGTGGTTCCCTGTTCTCCTTGCTTCTGTTGCGAGTTCATGCGCACGGGAGTTTTGTTCTCTGGCAATGTGAATCACCTACTGACTAGCAAAGCTTGCTAGAGTTGATCTTATATCCATGAGCACTCCATAGTTAGCTGACCGGTTCTGGCCGCCTTCTTTGAGATCATCAGCTAAAGACTTGTAGTCTGTTTTCACCAGAATATGCCCGTTAAACCTTGATGCCAATGCTTGCAAACCCGTCAGCAAGGCATGTCCCTCCGCCTCCTGAGAACAATTTGCAGGGCCTAGCTTCCTGCCCATCGATAAGTAGACCTACCCTTTATAGTCTCTCGCTACTGCGCCTCCCCAGCATTGTCCGCTGTGAGGAAGGAAAGATACATCTATGTTCAGTTTTGCAGTTCCTCTCGATGGTGCAGACCACTGTACTTTCTGACTTGCATGATCCCTACGGTTCAGACTGGTCTGAGCTTGATAACCCACAAGTATAGGGGATCGCAAATGTTTTCGAGGGTAAAGTATTTAACCCAAATTTATAGATTCGACACAAGGGGAGCCAAAGAATATTTGAAGGTATTAGCAGCTGAGTTGTCAATTCAACCACACTTGGAGATTAATTATCTGCAGCAAAGTGATCAGTAGCAAAGTAGTTTGATAGTTTTGATAGTAGTGACAGCAGCAACGGTAACAGTAACAATGATAGCAGTAATTTGTAGCAAGTGTAACAGTGATGATAGCAATAGTAAAGCAGCAAGAACAATAAGGATAAATTCGTAGGCATTGGATCAGTGACTTGTTGGATGACATTCATCATGAGACAGTTATAACCTAGGGCGATACGGCACTAGCTCCAGTTCATCGATATAATGTAGGCATGTATTCCGTAAATAATCATACGTGCTTTATTAAAAGAACTTGCATGACATCTTTTGTCCTACCCTCCCGTGGCAGCGGGATCCATATTGGAAACTAAGGGATATTAAGGCCTCCTTTTAATAGAGAACCGGAGCAAAGCATTAACACATAGTGAATACATGAACTCCTCAAACTACGGTCATCACCGGGAGTGGGCACGGTTGTTGTCACTCCGGGGTTGCCGGATCATAACACGTAGTAGGTGACTCAAAATCGGATCTAAGACATGGATATAATGATGAATTTATAAACGGTTCAGATCTGAAATCATGGCATCCGGGGCCAAAGTGTCAAGCATTAAGCATAGCAAAGTCATAGCAACATCAATGTAGGAACATAGTGGATACTAGGGATCAAGCCCTAACAGAACTAATTAACTCGATTACATGATGAATCTCATTCAACTCCTCACCGACCAGCGAGCCTACGAAGGAATTACTCACTCCCGGTGGAGAGCATCATGGAATTGGCGATGGAGAAGGGTTGGTGATGA
The DNA here is from genome assembly GCF_018294505.1 of Triticum aestivum. Lineage (NCBI taxonomy): Eukaryota > Viridiplantae > Streptophyta > Magnoliopsida > Poales > Poaceae > Triticum > Triticum aestivum. The sequence continues at coordinate 475,882,127 of NC_057811.1, forward strand.
CGAAGAACGAAGATCCCCCTCTCCGGAGCCCCAAACAGACTCCAGACCTGCCCTCCCGAGGAAGAACATGGCTTGGCAGCGGCTCCGTCTTGTGGATCGCGATAATTCTTTCTCCCTTATTTTTTCTGGAAATATGTGAATTTATAGTATCACGGCGGTCTTGGCTCCAAAAATCCTTATTTATTCCATAAAAAATCCTCGTGAAGTTTCGTTCCATTCCGAGAACTTTTATTTCTGCACAAAAACAACACCATGGTAGTTCTGCTGAAAACAGCGTCAGTCCGGGGTTAGTTTCATCCAAATCATGCAAATTAGAGTCCAAAACAAGGGGAAAAGCGTGAGAAAAATTAGATACGTTGGAGACGTATCAACTCCCCCAAGCTTAAACCTTTGCTTGTCCTCAAGCAATTCAGTTGATAAACTGAAAGTGAGAAAGAAAAACTTTTACGAACTCTGTTGCTCTTGTTTGCATAAATAAGCTTAAACAGCACCCAGGTTTTCAGTCAACATTATAACTAACCATGTCAACAATAACTTTTAAAGATTATAATGATTCATATCAATGGCATAATTGATACGTCTCCAATGTATCTACTTTTCCAAACACTTTTGCCCTTGTTTTGGACTCTAACTTGCATGATTTGAATATAACTAACCCGGACTGACGCTGTTTTCAGCAGAATTGCCATGGTGTTATTTTTGTGCATAAATAAAAGTTATTGAAATGACCTGAAACTTCACGGAGAATATTTTTGAAATTTATAAAAAATACTGGCGAAAGAATTAGCAACAGGGGGCCCACACCCTGTCCACGAGGCTAGAGGGTGCGCCCACCCCCTGGGGCACGCCCCCTACCTCGTGGGCCCCCTAAGACTCCACCGACCTCAACTCCAACTCCATATATTCATGTTCGGGGAGAAAAAACCAGAGAGAAGGATTCATCGCATTTTACGATACGGAGCCGCCGCCAAGCCCTAATCTCTCTCGGGAGGGCTGATCTCGAGTCCGTTCGGGGCTCCGGAGAGGGGAATCTGTCACCGTCGTCATCATCAACCATCCTCCATCACCAATTTCATGATGCTCACCGCCGTGCGTGAGTAATCCCATCGTAGGCTTGCTGGACGGTGACGGGTTTGATGAGATTTATCATGTAATCGAGTTAGTTTTGTTAGGGTTTGATCCCTAGTATCCATTATGTTCTAAGACTGATGTTGCTATGACTTTGCTATGCTTAATGCTTGTCACTAGGGCCGAGTGCCATGAATTCAGATCTGAACCTATTATGTTTTCATGAATATATGTGAGTTCTTGATCCTATCTTGCAAGTCAATAGTCACCTACTATGTGTTATGATCCGGCAACCCCGAAGTGACAATAATCGGGACCACTCCCGGTGATGACCGTAGTTTGAGGAGTTCATGTATTCACTAAGTGTTAATGCTTTGGTCCGGTACTCTATTAAAAGGAGGCCTTAATATCCCTTAGTTTCCAATAGGACCCCGCTGCCACGGGAGGGTAGGACAAAAGATGTCATGCAAGTTCTTTTTCATAAGCATGTATGACTATATTCGGAATACATGCCTACATTACATTGATGAACTGGAGCTAGTTCTGTGTCACCCAATGTTATAACTGTTGCATGAGGAATCGCATCCGACATAATTATCCATCACTGATCCAATGCCTACGAGCTTTTCACGTATTGATCTTTTCTTAGTTACTTTTCCGCTGCCACTATTACGATTACTACAAAACTGCTGTTGCTACTTTTGCCACCGTTACCGTTATTTCCATACTACTTTGCTAATAAATACTTTGCTGCAGACATTAAGTCTTTCAGGTGTGGTTGAATTGACAACTCAGCTGCTAATACTTGAGCATATTCTTTGGCTCCCCTTGTGTCGAATCAATAAATTGGGGTTGAATACTCTACCCTCGAAAACTATTGCGATCCCCTATACTTGTGGGTTATCAAGACTATTTTTTGGCGCCGTTGCCGGGGAGCATAGCTCTATTCTTTGAGTCACTTGGGATTTATATCTGTTGATCACTATGAGGAACTTGAAAGATGAAAAAACCAAGATTTATCCCTCAACTACGAGGGGGGGGGGGCAAAAATCTGCCATCTAGCTCTGCACTTGATTCACCTTCTGTTATGAGTAAACTTGCGACACCTACTCGTGCTATTGATTCTGATATGTCGCATGTTATTGATGATGCCACTTCTGCTATGCATGATGCTTATGATGAAACTACTTCTATGCTTGATAATATTGTGCCATTAGGTGAATTTCTTGATGAACAACTTGCTAGGGTTAGAGAGAATGAAATTATTGAAACTGATAATATTGATGAAAGTGATGATGAAGATTCTCCCCCTACATATGAATTTCCTGATGTGCCTGAGGGTTATGTTATGGATGAAGAAACTGCTAGAGACTTTTTTGCTTGCAAAGATAGATATGATCTTAAGAAACTATTAGCTAAGCTGAAAGAAAAATCTTTGAATGCTAGAATGAAATATGACCCTGCTTTTGCTACTTCATCTATCTGTATTTCTGGTAAGGATTATGATTTCTCTGTCGATCCTCAGTTAATTACTTTGGTTGAATCTGGTCCTTTTTATGGCTATGAATCTGAAACTGTTGTGGCACATCTTACTAAATTGACTGATATAGCCACCCTATTCACTCATGAGGAAAAAAATCGTTACTACTATATCCTTAAGTTATTTCCATTCTCATTAAAGGATGATGCTAAAACATGGTTCAATTCTCTTACTCCTGGTTGTGTGCGTAGTCCCCAGGATATGATTTATTACTTCTCTGCTAAATATTTCCCCGCTCATAAGAAACAAGCTGCTTTAAGGGAAATATATAATTTTGTGCAAATTGAAGAAGAGAGTCTCCCACAAGCTTGGGGGAGGCTTCTCCGATTACTTAATGCTTTGCCTAATCATCCTCCCAAGAAAAATGAAATACTTGATATCTTTTAGAATGGACTAACCGATGCTTCCAGAGACCACCTACATAGTTGTGCTGGTTGTGTTTTCAGGGAAAGAACTATTGAGCAAGCTGAATTGCTGTTGAATAATATATTGAGTAATGATAATGATTGGACACTTCCTGAACCAACTCCTAAGCCAACTCCGAAGAAAAGGGGTATTCTATTTCTCAGTCCTGAAGATATGCAAGAGGCAAAGAAATCTATGAAAGAAAAGGGTATTAAAGCTGAAGATGTTAAGAATTTACCACCTATTGAAGAAATACATGGTCTTGATAACCCGACACAGGTAGTAAAGGTAAATTCTCTCTATATATTTGATGAAGGTGATATCCCTCGTAATAAGTCTGCTAGTCAATGCTTGGATGAGTTTGATAATTTTATTGTTAAACAAGAAAACTTCAATGCTTATGTTGGTAGACAATTGAAACGTAATGCTTATATGATTGAACACTTGAGTGATTATATGTCTAGAGTTAAAGGTGACCTTAAACTAATTAGTAAACATGCTTCTATGGTTACCACTCAGGTAGAACAAGTGCTTAAAGCTCAAAATGATTTGCTCAATGAATTAAATAATAAGAAAAATGATAATGCTGTTAGAGTTATGACTAGAGGGGGTAAAATGACTCAGGAACCTTTTGTATCCTGAGGGCCACCCTAAGAGAGTTGAACAAGATTCTCAGAGAACTAATGTTGATGCACCTAGTCCATCTAAGAAGAAAAAGAAAAATGATAGGACTTTGCATGCTTCTAGTGAACCTGTTGTTGACACACCTGAGAACCCCAATGATATTTCTATTTCTGATGCTGAAACACAATCTGGTGATGAACATGAACCTAGTGATAATCTTAATGATAATGTTCACGCTCAACCTAGCGATAATAATGATGTAGAGATTGAACCTGATGTTGATCTTGATAACCCACAATCAAAGAATCAACGTTATGATAAGAGAGATTTTGTTGCTAGGAAGCATGGTAAGGAAAGAGAACCATGGGTTCAGAAACCCATGCCTTTTCCTCCTAAAACATCCAAGAAAAAGGATGATGAGGATTTTGAGCAGCATGCTGAAATGATTAGACCTATCTTTTTGCGTATGTGTTTGACTGATATGCTTAAAATGAATCCTTATGCTAAGTATATGAAAGATATTGTTACTAATAAAAGAAAGATACCGGAAGCTGAAATTTCCACCATGCTTGCTAATTATACTTTTAAAGGTGGAATACCCAAGAAACTAGGAGATCCAGTGGTACCAACTATACCATGCTCCATTAAAAGAAACTATGTTAAAACTGCTTTATGTGATCTTGGAGCCGGTGTTAGTGTTATGCCTCTCTCTTTATATCGTAGACTTGATTTGAATAAGTTGACACCTACTAAAATATCTTTGCAAATGGCCGATAAATCAACTGCTATACCTGTCGGTATTTGCGAGGATGTGCTTGTTGTGGTTGCAAAAGTTACTATTTTAACGGACTTTGTTATTCTTGATATTCCCGAGGGCGATAGTATGTCGATTATCCTTGGTAGACCTTTTTTGAACACTGCAGGGGCTATTATTGATTGCAACAAAGGCAATGTCACTTTTCATGTTAATGGTAATGAGCATACGGTACACTTTCCGAGGAAACAACCTCAAGTCCATAGTATCAATTCTATTAGAAAAACTTCAACGATTATTATTGGAGGTTTTGAATTTCCTCTCCCTACTGTCAAGAAGAAATATGACATTCTTATTGTTGGGGACATGCATATCCCCGTTGAGGTAACCTAGTGTTATTCGAAAATTCTCCGGTTTCATGCGATTCGGAAAGAGTTTGTTAACAAGACTTGATCAACCTTGTTAGTGGATTCCTTTTGATGAGCATGAGATGGATGAAGTTAGAAAGCACACAACTCTCTGTACCCTCCTTTTACTTTCTGTTGTTTAGATTAAATAAAGCAAAAATAGAATTTTCTGTCTGTTTTCTGAATTATCCTTGCAATAAAAAATACCCCGAAAATAAAAGTTCTTCAAACGTCCCGAAAATGAAATATGATTTTTTGTAGAATATTTAAGAATATCTGGCACCGAGAACACACCAAGGGAAGCCACCATCTGGCCACGAGGGTCCAGGGCACGCCCACCCCCCAGGGGCACACCCCCTGCCTCGTGGGCTCCACGTGGACCCCCTCCACTTATTCCTGCACCCACTCACTTTGTCTTCCTCCAGAAAAAATCCTCCCATAGCTCAAACCCGTGTTCTAGCTCATCTTGCTGCCATTTTCGATCTCCTTGCTCAAAGCTTCATTCACAAAACTGTTTTGGGGGATTGTTCTTCGGTATGTGACTCCTCCAATGGTCCAATTAGTTTTTGTTCTAGTGCTTTAATTATTGCAAATTTTTGCTGCTAAGGTGACCCTGTTCTTGAGCTTGCATGTCAAATTTATATGGTCCCAAGTAGTTCTAATGCATGATATAGCCTCTAGGCACTTGTGGGAGTAGTTGCTATCAATCTTGTTGAGTTTGGTTCACTTTTATTTTGCGTCACTAAAATTTTCAGAAATTTTTCAGAGAAATAAAAATGTTTAGGAAAATGTACCAAGGTGGTTCCTCAAGGAAGCAAGGACCAAGGCTCGCGATACGTGAGCCGGACGATGAACCACCGAGGGAAGCTCAAGTGCGGCCTTGTGAATGGCTGTCAGAAGAGTTTATGGTCCAGGCAGACATCAAGAATGAATTTGACGCGTATGTGCGTAACGCTGATCTTGAGGGCTTCGTGTTAGATAAGTGCCCACAATACTATTACCTGACTGATTCCTTTGTGAGAAGGTTTAAATTTACATCCTTGCGTAATTCTCATACTGTTTTATTTGATCTTTATGATAAATCATATACCATGGACCTAGAAGATTTTAATACTGCTTGTAAACTCCCGCAGTGGAGCAATGTTAGTGAACCTCGCAAATCTGAATATAAAGACTTTCTTGCTAGTATCACTATGGGGGAATCTAGAGAAATCACACAAGCTACCATAGGGAGCATTCAATTTCCTTCCATACATTATTTTGCTCTCTTCGTAGGTGATGCATTAATGGTAAATATGAGGCTTGTCACATGTGCGTTCCAGATCTTAGTGTCCTCAAGAGTGCGGTATTAGGTGATAAACAATATAACTTGGGGGCCATTGTTGCACGAAGGTTGCATCTTAACGGTTTAAGTGGAGACTTGTTTGCTGGAATTTATGCAACTCATGTAGCTAATTATCTTGATGTACCCATATGAGAAAATGATATGGAATTGCCTCCTGTTTATCTAGATTATAATGCTATGGTTCGCCACCAGTTTGTTTAGAGGAATGAACAGTTTCTCCAATACCGACTAATCTTTGACAAACGTCGCACTGTCCATATTGCCCTCCCTGCTCCTACTTTCTTTAACTTTCAGGCAAAGAGGAGATATGTTATAACCAGGGAGGAGGCGAACGAGTATGAGAGGAGTACGGAAGCAGCTCGCCTCCGAGCTGTAGCTCTTGAGGCAGTAGCTGTTGCATCTCAGTACAACCCCAGCTATGACTTCGGATATCCGCCAGGCCAGCCGTGGGCATAGACCAACTTAGGCCAAAAGCCTAAGCTTGGGGGAGTACGTATTTCTCACCAATATTACATTCATGTTCACACACTCATGCCAGTTTTCAATGCTCATACTTTTTCATTGTAGTATTCATGCTAGTTTATTTTCTTTTCTAAGCCTTCTTCTTGTATGTTTGAAAAACCTTAAGAAAAACCAAAAAAATTAGTTGTAGCTCTTAGCTAGTTTACTTTCCATGCCTGTAGTAGTAGTAATTAAAATAAAACCCAAAAAGATTTCTCGTTCTTCTTTTGCTTGTTGGGAGCTTTCCCGTGTAAATAGTTTTATTTCTTTTCTTTTCTTTGGGGGTCGAGAGGAGAAGACATTGATGAAAATGTTGAGTGGATCTCTTATGCATTATTGTTGATTTAACCAAGAGCCCATATTACCTTGTCTTCTCCCTTGTATTAAATGCTTGCAGATGCCAGCTTAGTCCAATGCACGTGCACTATTACTATTATCCACACCGTTCGGTCGTGCAAGTGAAAGGCAATAATGACGATATATGATGGACTGATTGAGATGAGAGAAGCTGGTATGAACTCAACCTATCTTGTTTTTGTAAATATGATTAGTTCATCGTTCCCGATTCAGCCTATTATGAATGAAACATGTTTGCAATGATAATTAGATATTATAGTTGCTCATGCCATGCTTAATTTGCTAGGAGTTTATAATGGTTTACCTTGCGTGCCAACATGCTATTAAAATGGTTGTGATGTGGTATGATAGGGTGGTATCCTCCTTTGAACGATTCGAGTGGCTTGACTTGGCACATGTTCATGCATGTAGTTGAAACAAAATCAACATAGCCTCCACGATATTTATGTTCATGGTGAATTATATCCTACTCATGCTTGCACTCAGTGTTGATTAATTTTAATGCATGCTCATGACTGTTGTCGCTCTCTAGTTGGTCTCTTCCCAGTCCTTTTCTAGCCTTCACTTGTACTAAGCGGGAATACTGCTTGTGCATCCACTTCCATAAACCCCAAAGTTATTCCATACGAGTCCACCATACCTTCCTATATGCGGTATCTACCTGCCATTCCAAGTAAATTTGTATGTGCCAAACTCTAAACCTTCAAATGAAATGCTCGAATAGCTCATGTATCAACTAGGGCTGTCTATATCTTCCATGCTAGGCGGGTTATTCTCATGATGAGTGGACTCCGCTCACCATTCATGAGAAAATGGCCGGTAACCAGGATGCCCAGTCCCATGCTCAAATCAAAATAATTGCAAACAAAACTCCCCCGGGATTGTTGTTAGTTGGAGGCACCCGTTGTTTCGGGCAAGCCATGGATTGATGCTTGTTGGTGGTGGGGGAGTATTAACTTTACCATTATGTTTGGGAACCACCTATAATGTGTGTAGCATGGAAGATATCGAGATCTCTTGGTTGTTATGTTGACAATGAAAGTATGCCACTCAAAATATTATTTATATCTGTTTCAAAACTCGAGCTCTGGCACCTCTGCAAATCCCTGCTTCCCTCCGCAAAGGGCCTATCTATTTACTTTTATGTCGAGTCATCACCCTCTTATTAAAAAGTACCAGTTGGAGAGCACCGTTGTCATTTGCATGCATTACTATTAATTTACATTAAGTATGACTGTGACTGGATCTCTTTTACCATGAATTACAATGTCTAGTCAGTCCTTGATCTTCAGAGGTGTTCTGCATTTATGTTTTGTGGTCTCAGAAAGGGCTAGCGAGATACCATCTTGTTATATCATATTATGATTGTTTTGAGAAAGTGTTGTCATCCGAGATTTATTATTATTGCTCGCTAGTTGATTATGACATTGATATGAGTAAACATAAGACCTAAATGTTATTGTGAATATGGTTAGTTCATGATCTTTGCTGAAAACTTGAATGTTGGCTTTACATATTTGCAACAACAAGATCAAACAGAGTTTGTAAAAGTTTTTTTTATCACTTTCAGTTTGTCAACTGAACTGCTTGAGGATAAGCAAAGGTTTAATCTTAGGGGAGTTGATACGTCTCCAACGTATCTACTTGTTGAAAATTTGCCCTAGAGGCAATAATAAATTGGTTATTATTATATTTCCTTGTTCATGATAATCATTTATTATCCATGCTAGAATTGTATTGATAGGAAACTCAGATACATGTGTGGATACATAGACAACACCATGTCCCTAGTAAGCCTCTAGTTGACTAGCTCGTTGATCAATAGATGGTTACGATTTCCTGACCATGGACATTGGATGTCGTTGATAACGGGATCACTTCATTAGGAGAATGATGTGATGGACAAGACCCAATCCTAAGCCTAGCACAAGATCGTGTAGTTCGTTTGCTAAGAGCTTTTCTAATGTCAAGTATCATTTCCTTAGACCATGAGATTGTGCAACTCCCGGATACCGTAGGAATGCTTTGGGTGTACCAAACGTCACAACGTAACTGGGTGGCTATAAAGGTGCACTACAGGTATCTCCGAAAGTGTCTGTTGGGTTGGCACGAATCGAGACTGGGATTTGTCACTCCGTGTAAACGGAGAGGTATCTCTGGGCCCACTCGATAGGACATCATCATAATGTGCACAATTTGACCAAGGAGTTGATCACGGGATGATGTGTTACGGAACGAGTAAAGAGACTTGCCGGTAACGAGATTGAACAAGGTATCGGGATACCGACGATCGAATCTCGGGCAAGTAACATACCGATTGACAAAGGGAATTGTATACGGGATTGATTGAATCCTCGACATCGTGGTTCATCCGATGAGATCATCGAGGAGCATGTGGGAGCCAACATGGGTATCCAGATCCCGCTGTTGGTTATTGACCTGAGAGTCGTCTCGGTCATGTCTGCATGGTTCCCGAACCCGTAGGGTCTACACACTTAAGGTTCGGTGACGCTAGGGTTGTAGAGATATTAGTATGCGGTAACCCGAAAGTTGTTCGGAGTCCCGGATGAGATCCCGGACGTCACGAGGAGTTCCGGAATGGTACGGAGGTAAAGATTTATATATGGGAAGTCTTATTTTGGTCGCCGGAAAAGTTTCGCGCATTATCGGTATTGTACCGGGAGTGCCGAAAGGGGTCCGGGGGTCCACCAGCCCCGGGGGGCCACATGGGCTGTAGGGGTGTGCGCCTTGGCCTATATGGGCCAAGGGCACCAGCCCCAAGAGGCCCATGCGCCAAGAGATAAGGGAAAGGGAGAGTCCTAAAGGGGGAAGGCACCTCCGAGGTGCCTTGGGGAGGATGGACTCCTCCCTGGCCGCACCCTTCCTTGGAGGAAGGGCCAAGGCTGTGCCCCCCCCTCTCCCTTGGCCCTATATATAGTGGGGGAGAGGGAGGGCAGCAAACCCAAGCCCTGGCGCCTCCCTCTCCCTCCCGTGACACATCTCCCTCCTCCCGCAGCGCTTGGCGAAGCCCTGTTGGAATCCTGCTACTTCCACCACCACGCCGTCGTGCTGCTGGATCTCCATCAACCTCTCCTCCCCCTTGCTGGATCAAGAAGGAGGAGACGTCGCTGCTCCGTACGTGTGTTGAACGCGGAGGTGCCGTCCGTTCGGCGCTAGGATCATCGGTGATTTGGATCACGACGAGTACGACTCCATCAACCCCGTTCACTTGAACGCTTCCGCTCGCGATCTACAAGGGTATGTAGATGCACTCCTCTCTCTCGTTTCTAGATGACTCCATAGATTGATCTTGGTGATGCGTAGAAAATTTTGAATTATAGCTACGTTCCCCAACAGTGGTATCAGAGCTAGGTCTATGCGTAGTTTCTATGCACGAGTAGAACACAAAGTAGTTGTGGGCGTCGATTTTGTCAATTTGCTTGCCGTTACTAGTCTTATCTTGATTCAGCGGCATCGTGAGATGAAGCGGCCCGGACCGACCTTACACGTACTCTTACGTGAGACAGGTTCCACCGACTGACATGCACTAGTTGCATAAGGTGGCTAGCGGGTGTCTGTCTCTCCCACTTTAGTCGGATCAGATTCGATGAAAAGGGTCCTTATGAAGGGTAAATAGAAATTGGCATATCACGTTGTGGCTTTTGCGTAGGTAAGAAACGTTCTTGCTAGAATCCCATAGCAGCCACGTAAAACATGCAACAACAATTAGAGGACGTCTAACTTGTTTTTGGAGGGTATGCTATGTGATGTGATATGGCCAAAAGGATGTGATGAATGATATATGTGATGTATGAGATTGATCATGTTCTTGTAATAGGAATCACGACTTGCATGTCGATGAGTATGACAACCGGCAGGAGCCATAGGAGTTGTCTTAATTTATTGTATGACCTGCGTGTCAATGAAAACGCCATGTAATTACTTTACTTTATTGCTAACCGTTAGCTATAGTAGTAGAAGTAATAGTTGGCGAGACAACTTCATGAAGACACGATGATGGAGATCATGATGATGGAGATCATGGTGTCATACCGGTGACGAAGGTGATCATGCCGCGCCTCGAAGATGGAGATCAAAGGCGCAAGATGATATTGGCCATATCACGTCACTTTATGATTTGCATGTGATGTTTGTCATGTTTACATCTTATTTGCTTAGAACGACGGTAGCATAAATAAGATGATCCCTCACTAAAATTTCAAGAGACGTGTTCCCCCTAACTGTGCACCATTGCGAAGGTTCGTTGTTTCGAAGCACCACGTGATGATCGGGTGTGATAGATTCTAACGTTCGAATACAACGGGTGTTGACGAGCCTAGCATGTACAGACATGGCCTCGGAACACATGCGAAACACTTAGGTTGACTTGACGAGCCTAGCATGTACAGACATGGCCTCGGAACACAAGAGATCGAAAGGTCGAACATGAGTCGTATAGTAGATGCGATCAACATGGAGATGTTCACCGATGATGACTAGTCCGTCTCACGTGATGATCGGACACGGCCTAGTTTGACTCGGATCATGTATCACTTAGATGACTAGAGGGATGTCTATCTGAGTGGGAGTTCATTAATAATCAGATGAACTTAATTATCATGAACATAGTCAAAAGGTCTTTGCAAATTATGTCATAGCTTACGCTTTAGTTCTACTGTTTAAGATATGTTCCTAGAGAAAATTTAGTTGAAAGTTGATATAGCAATTATGCGGACTGGGTCCGTAAACTGAGGATTGTCCTCATTGCTGCACAGAAGGCTTATGTCCTTAATGCACCGCTCGGTGTGCTGAACCTCAGCGTCGTCTGTAGATGTTGCGAAACATCTGACATACACGTTTTGATGACTACGTGATAGTTCAGTGCGTAATGCTAACGGTTTAGAATTGTGGCACCAAAGACGTTTTTGAAACGTCGCAGAACATATGAGATGTTCCGAAGACTGAAATTGGGATTTCAGACTAGTGCCCACGTCAAGAGGTATGAGACCTCTGACAAGTTTCTTAAGCCTGCAAACTAAGGGAGAAAAGCTCAATCGTTGAGCATGTGCTCAGATTGTCTGAGTACCACAATCGCTTGAATCGAGTGGGAGTTGATCTTCCAGATGAGATAGTGATGGTTCTCCATAATCACTGCCACCAAGCTATTAGAGCTTCGTGATGAACTATAACATATCAGGGATAGACATGATGATCCTTGAGCAACTCGCGATGTTTGACACCGCGAAAGTAGAAATCAAGAAGGAGCATCAATTGTTGATGGTTAGTAAAACCACTAGTTTCTAGAAGGGCAAGGGCAAAAGGGATACTTCATGAAACAGCAAATCATTTGCTGCTCTAGTGAAGAATCCCAAGGTTGAACCCAAACCTGAGACTAAGTGCTTCTGTAATGAGGGGAACGGTCACTGAAGCAGAACTACCCTAGATACTTGGTAGATGAGAAGGCAGGCAAGGTCGACAGAAGTATATTGGATATACATTATATGAATGTGTACTTTACTAGTACTCCTAGCAGCACCAGGGTATTAGATACCGGTTCGGTTGCTAAGTGTTAGTAACTCGAAATAAAAGCTGCGGAATAAACGGAGACTAGCTAAAGTGAGATGACGATATGTGTTGGAAGTGTTTCCAAGGTTGATGTGATCAAGCATCGCATGCTCCCTCTACCATCGAGATTGGTGTTAAATCTAAATAATTGTTATTTGTGTTGAGCATAAACATGATTGGATTATGTTTATCGCAATACGGTTATTCATTTAAGGAGAATAATGGTTACTCTGTTTATTTGAATAATACCTTCAATGGTCTTGCACCTAAAATGAATCTCGATCGCAGTGATACACATGTTCGTGCCAAAAGATATAAATAGTAATGATAGTACCACATACTTGTGGCACTGCCATTTGAGTCATATTGGTATAGAACGCATGAAGAAGCTCCATGTAGATGGATCTTTGGACTCACTCGTTTTTGAAAAGATTGAGACATGCGAACCATGTCTATTGGTATATATGCATGAAGAAACTCCATGCAGATGGATCATTTGGACTCACTTGATTTTGAATCACTTGAGACATGCAAATCATACCACATGGGCAAGATGACTGAAAGGCCTCGTTTTCAGTAAGATGGAACAAGAGAGCAACTTGTTGGAAGTAATACATTTTGATGTATGCAGTCCAATGAGTGCTGAGGCGTGCAGTGGATATCGTTATGTTCTTACTTCACAGATGATTTGAGTAGATGCTAAGTGTATTTACTTGAAGAAACACAAGTCTGAATTATTGAAAGGTTCAAGTAATTTCAGAGTGAAGTTGAAGATCGTCGTGACAAGAGGATAAAATGTCTGTGATATGATCATAGAGATGAGTATCTGAGTTACGAGTTTGGCACACAATTAAGACATTGTGGAAAGTGTTTCACAATTAATACCGCCTGGAACACCACAGTGTGATGGTGTGTCCGAACATCATAACTGCACCCTATTGGATATGGTGCATACCATGATGTCTCTTATCGAATTACCACTATCGTTTATGGGTTAGGTATTAGAGACAACCGCATTCACTTTAAATAGGGCACCACGCAATTCCGTTGAGAGGACACCGTTTAGAGAAACCTAAGTTGTCGTTTCTTAAAAGTTTGGGGCTGCGATGCTTATGTGAAAAAGTTTCAGGCTGATAAGCTCGAACCCAAAGCGGATAAATGCATCTTCATAGAATACCCAAAACAGTTGGGTATACCTCCTATTTCAGATCTGGAAGCAAAAGTAATTGCTTCTAGAAACGAGTCCTTTCTCGAGGAAAAGTTTCTCTCGAAAGAATTGAGTGGGAGGATGGTGGAGACTTGATAAGGTTATTGAACTGTCACTTCAACTAGTGTGTAGCAAGGCACAGGAAGTTGTTCCTGTGGCACCTACACCAATTGAAGTGGAAGCTTATGATAGTGATCATGAAACTTCGGATCAAGTCACTACCAAACCTCGTAGGACGACGAGGATGCGTGCTACTTCAGAGTGGTACGTGATCCTGTCTTAGATATCATGTTGTTAGACAATACTGAACCTACGAGCTATGGAGAAGCGATGGTGGGCCCGGATTCTGACGAATGGCTTGAGGCCATGAAATCCAAGAGAGGATCCATGTATAAAAGCAAAGTACAGACTTTGGAAGAAATACTTGATAGTCGTAAGGCTGTTGGGTGCAGATGGATTTTAAGAAGAAGACGGACATGGACGGTAATGTTACCGTCTATGAAGCTCGACTTGTGGCAAAGAGTATTTTCACAAGTTCAAGGAGTTGACTACGATGAGATTTTCTCATCCGTAGCGATGCTTAAGTCCATCGGAATCATGTTAGCATTAGCTGCATTTATGAAATCTGGCAGATGGATGTCAAAACAAGTTTCCTTACCGGTTTTCGTAAGGAAAGGTTGTATGTGATACAATCAGAAAGGTTTTGTCGATCCTAAGGATGCTAAAAGGTATGCTAGCTCCAGCGATCCTTCCATGGACTAGAGCAAGCATCTTGGAGTCAGAATATATGCTTTGATGGAGTGATCAAAGTTTTTGGGTTTATACAAGGTTTGTTAGAAACTTGTATTTACAATAAAGTGAGTGGGAGCGCTACAACATTTCTGATAAGTATATGTGAATGACATATTGTTGATCCGAAATGATGTAAAATTTCTGGAAAGCATAAAGGGTTGTTTGAAAGGAGTTTTTCAAAGGAAGACCTGGATAAAGCTGCTTACATATTGGGCATCAAGATCTATAGAGATAGATCAAGACGCTTGATGATACTTTCAAAAGAACGCACACCTTGACATGATTTTGAAAGAGTTCAAAATAGATCAGCAAAGAAGGAGTTCTTGGCTGTGTTACAAGGTGTGAGTATTGAGTAAGACTCAAGACCTGACCACAGCAGAAGAGAGAAAGGACGAAGGTCGACCCCTATGCTTTAGACGTAGGCTCTACAGTATGCTATGCTGTGTACCGCACATGAAGTGTGCCTTGCCATGAGTTGGTCAAGGGGTACAATAGTGATCCGGGAATGGATCACATGACAGCGGTCGAACTTATCCTTAGTATCTAGTGGACTAAGGAATTTTCTCGATTATGGAGGTGAAAAGGAGTTCGTCGTAAAGGGTTACGTCGATGCGAACTTTGACACTAATCCGGGTGACTCTGAGTAGTAAACCGGATTCGTATAGTAGAGCAGTTATTTGAAATGTCTCCAAGTAGCGCGTGGTAGCATCCACAAGATGACATAGATATTCGTAAAGCACACACGGATCTGAAAGGTTCAGACCCGTTGACTAATAACCTCTCTCACAAGCATAACATGATCAAACATGAACTCATTGAGTGTTAATAACATAGTGATGTGAACTAGATTGTTGACTCTAGTAAATTCTTTGGATGTTGGTCACATGGTGATGTGACCTGTGAGTGTTAATCACATGGTGATGTGAACTAGATTATTGACTCTAGTGCAAGTAGGAGACTGTTGGAAATATGCCCTAGAGGCAATAATAAATTGGTTATTATTATATTTCCTTGTTCATGATAATCGTTTATTATCCATGCTAGAATTGTATTGATAGGAAACTCAGATACATGTGTGGATACATAGACAACACCATGTCCCTAGTAAGCCTCTAGTTGACTAGCTCGTTGATCAATAGATGGTTACGGTTTCCTGACCATGGACATTGGATGTCGTTGATAACGGGATCACATCATTAGGAGAATGATGTGATGGACAAGACCCAATCCTAAGCCTAGCACAAGATCGTGTAGTTCGTTTGCTAAGAGCTTTTCTAATGTCAAGTATCATTTCCTTAGACCATGAGATTGTGCAACTCCCGGATACCGTAGGAATGCTTTGGGTGTACCAAACGTCACAACGTAACTGGGTGGCTATAAAGGTGCACTACAGGTATCTCCGAAAGTGTCTGTTGGGTTGGCACGAATCGAGACTGGGATTTGTCACTCCGTGTAAACGGAGAGGTATCTCTGGGCCCACTCGGTAGGACATCATCATAATGTGCACAATGTGACCAAGGAGTTGATCACGGGATGATGTGTTACGGAATGAGTAAAGAGACTTGCCGGTAACGAGATTGAACAAGGTATCGGGATACCGACGATCGAATCTCGGGCAAGTAACATACCGATTGACAAAGGGAATTGTATACGGGATTGATTGAATCCTCGACATCGTGGTTCATCCGATGAGATCATCGAGGAGCATGTGGGAGCCAACATGGGTATCCAGATCCCACTGTTGGTTATTGACCGGAGAGTCGTCTCGGTCATGTCTGCATGGTTCCCGAACCCGTAGGGTCTACACACTTAAGGTTCGGTGACGCTAGGGTTGTAGAGATATTAGTATGCGGTAACCCGAAAGTTGTTTCGGAGTCCCGGATGAGATCCCGGAAGTCACGAGGAGTTCCGTAATGGTCCGGAGGTAAAGATTTATATATGGGAAGTCTTATTTTGGTCGCCGGAAAAGTTTCGCGCATTATCGGTATTGTACCGGGAGTGCCGAAAGGGGTCCGGGGGTCCACCAGCCCCGGGGGGGCACATGGGCTGTAGGGGTGTGCGCCTTGGCCTATATGGGCCAAGGGCACCAGCCCCAAGAGGCCCATGCGCCAAGAGATAAGGGAAAGGGAGAGTCCTAAAGGGGGAAGGCACCTCCGAGGTGCCTTGGGGAGGATGGACTCCTCCCTGGCCGCACCCTTCCTTGGAGGAAGGGCCAAGGCTGCGCCCCCCCCCTCTCCCTTGGCCCTATATATAGTGGGGGAGAGGGAGGGCAGCAAACCCAAGCCCTGGCGCCTCCCTCTCCCTCCCGTGACACATCTCCCTCCTCCCGCAGCGCTTGGCGAAGCCCTGTTGGAATCCTGCTACTTCCACCACCACGCCGTCGTGCTACTGGATCTCCATCAACCTCTCCTCCCCCCTTGCTGGATCAAGAAGGAGGAGACGTCGCTGCTCCGTACGTGTGTTGAACGCGGAGGTGCCGTCCGTTCGGCGCTAGGATCATCGGTGATTTGGATCACGACGAGTACGACTCCATCAACCCCGTTCACTTGAATGCTTCCGCTCGCGATCTACAAGGGTATGTAGACGCACTCCTCTCTCTCGTTGCTAGATGACTCCATAGATTGATCTTGGTGATGCGTAGAAAATTTTGAATTATAGCTACGTTCCCAAACACTACTTTTCCAAACACTTTTGCCCTTGTTTTGGACTCTAACTTGCATGATTTGAATAGAACTAACCCGGACTGATGCTGTTTTCAGCAGAATTGCCATGGTGTTATTTTTATGCAGAAATAAAAGTTCTCGAAATGACCTGAAACTTCACGGAGAATATTTTTGGGATTTATAAAAAATACTGGCGAAAGAATCAGCATCAGGGGGCCCACACCCTGTCCATGAGGGTGGAGGGCGCGCCCCCTGCCTCGTGGGCCCCCTGAGACTCCACCCACCTCAACTCTAAATCCATATATTCACGTTTGGGGAGAAAAAACCAGAGGGAAGGATTCATCGCGTTTTACGATACGGAGCCGCCGCCAAGCCCTAATCTCCGTCAGGAGGGCTGATCTGGAGTCCGTTCGGGGCTTCGGAGAGGGGAATCCGTCGCCGTCGTCATCATCAACCATCCTCCACCACCAATTTCATGATGCTCACCGCTGTGCGTGAGTAATCCCATCGTAGGCTTGCTGGACGGTGATGGGTTTGATGAGATTTATCATGTAATCGAGTTAGTTTTGTTAGGGTTTGATCCCTAGTATCCATTATGTTCTGAGATTGATGTTGCTATGACTTTGCTATGCTTAATGCTTGTCACTAGGGACCGAGTGCCATGAATTCAGATCTGAACCTATTATGTCTTCATGAATATATGTGAGTTCTTGATCCTATCTTGCAAGTCAATAGTCACCTACTATGTGTTATGATCCAGCAACCCCGAAGTGACAATAATCGGGACCACTCTCGGTGATGACCGTAGTTTGAGGAGTTCATGTATTCACTAAGTGTTAATGCTCTGGTCCGGTACTCTATTAAAAGGAGGCCTTAATATCCCTTAGTTTCCAATAGGACCCCGCTACCACGGGAGGGTAGGACAAAAGATGTCATGCAAGTTCTTTTCCATAAGCATGTATGACTATATTCAAGATACATGCCTACATTACATTGATGAACTAGAGCTAGTTCTGTTGGGGAACGTAGCAGAAATTCAAAATTTTCTACGCATCACCAAGATCAATCTATGGAGTACTCTAGCAACAAGGGGAAGGGGAGTGGATCTACATACCCTTGTAGATCGCGATGCGGAAGCGTTGCAAGAACACGGATGAAGGAGTCGTACTCGTAGCGATTCAGATCGCGGTTGATTCCGATCTAAGCACCGAAGAACGGTGCCTCCGCGTTCAATACACGTGCAGCCCGGTGACGTCTCCCACGCCTTGATCCAGCAAGGAGAGAGGGAGAGGTTGGGGAAGACTCCATCCAGCAGCAACACGACGGCGTGGTGGTGATGGAGGAGCGTGGCAATCCCGCAGGGCTTCGCCAAGCACCGCGGGAGAGGAGGAGGAGGAGGTAGGGCTGCGCCAGGGAGAGGAAAACTCATGTGTTTGCAGCCAACAATACCTCAACTATATATAGGGGAGAGGGAGGGGGCTGCGCCCCCTCTAGGGTTTCCACCCCAAGGGGTGCGGCAGCCCCAAAACCCATCTAGGGTGGCGGCCAAGTGGGGGGAGAGGGAGGCGCACCAGGCATGGGCCTTTAGGGCCCATCCGCCCTAGGGTTTGCCCCCTCTTCTCTCCAGGCGCATGGGCCTTGGTGGGGAGGCGCCCCAGCCCACCTAGGGGCTGGTCCCTTCTCACACTTGGCCCATGTATGCCTCCGGGGCCCCGTGGCCCCTCCCGGTGGACCCCCGAACCCCTCCGGTGGTCCCAGTACACTACCGGTGATGCCCGGAACACTTTCGGTGGCCAAAACTATACTTCCTATATATAAATATTTACCTCCGGACCATTCCGGAACTCCTCGTGACGTCCGGGATCTCATCCGGGACTCCGAACAACATTCGGTAACCACGTACATACTTTCCATATAACCCTAGCGTCATCGAACCTTAAGTGTGTAGACCCTACGGGTTCGGGAACCATGCAGACATGACCGAGACGTTCTCCGGTCAATAACCAACAGCGGGATCTGGATACCCATGTTGGCTCCCACATGTTCCACGATGATCTCATCGGATGAACCACGATGTCGGGGATTCAATCAATCCCGTATTCAATTCCCTTTGTCTATCGATATGTTACTTGCCCGAGATTCGATCGTCGGTATCCCTATACCTTGTTCAATCTCGTTACCGGCAAGTCTCTTTACTCGTTCCGTAACTCACATCATCCCGTGATCAACTCCTTGGTCACATTGTGCACATTATGATGATGTCCTACCGAGTGGGCCCAGAGATACCTCTCCGTTTACACGGAGTGACAAATCCCAGTCTCGATTCGTGCCAACCCAACAGACACTTTCGGAGATACCCGTAGTGCACCTTTATAGCCACCCAGTTACGTTGTGACATTTGGCACACCCAAAGCATTCCTACGGTATCCGGGAGTTGCACAATCTCATGGTCTAAGGAAATGATACTTGACATTAGAAAAGCTCTAAGCAAACGAACTACACGATCTTGTGCTAGGCTTAGGATTGGGTCTTGTCCATCACATCATTCTCCTAATGATGTGATCCCGTTATCAACGACATCCAATGTCCATGGTCAGGAAACCGTAACCATCTATTGATCAACGAGCTAGTCAACTAGAGGCTTACTAGGGACATGGTGTTGTCTATGTATCCACACATGTATCTGAGTTTCCTATCAATACAATTCTAGCATGGATAATAAACGATTATCATGAACAAGGAAATATAATAATAACCAATTTATTATTGCCTCTAGGGCATATTTCCAACAGTCTCCCACTTGCACTAGAGTCAATAATCTAGTTCACATCACCATGTGATTTAACACTGACAGGTCACATCACCATGTGACCAACATCCAAAGAGTTTACTAGAGTCAACAATCTAGTTCACATCACTATGTGATTAACACTCAATGAGTTCTAGTTTGATCATGTTATGCTTGTGAGAGAGGTTATTAATCAACGGGTCTGAACCTTTCAGATCCGTGTGTGCTTTACGAATATCTATGTCATCTTGTGGATGCTACCACGTGCTATTTGGAGCCATTTCAAATAATTGCTCTACTATACGAATCCGGTTTACTACTCAGAGTCATCCAGATTAGTGTCAAAGTTCGCATCGACGTAACCCTTTACGACGAACTCCCTTTCACCTCCATAATCGAGAAAATTCCTTAGTCCACTAGGTACTAAGGATAAGTTCGACCGCTGTCATGTGATCCATTCCCGGATCACTATTATACCCCTTGACCAACTCATGGCAAGGCACACTTCATGTGCGGTACACAGCATAGCATACTGTAGAGCCTACGTCTAAAGCATAGGGGACGACCTTCGTCCTTTCTCTCTCTTCAGCTGTGGTCAGGTCTTGAGTCTTACTCAATACTCACACCTTGTAACACAGCCAAGAACTCCTTCTTTGCTGATCTATTTTGAACTCTTTCAAAATCATGTCAAGGTGTGCGTTCTTTGAAAGTATCATCAGGCGTCTTGATCTATCTCTATAGATCTTGATGCCCAATATGTAAGCAGCTTTATCCAGGTCTTCCTTTGAAAAACTCCTTTCAAACAACCCTTTATGCTTTCCAGAAATTTTACATCATTTCGGATCAACAATATGTCATTCACATATACTTATCAGAAATGTTGTAGCGCTCCCACTCACTTTATTGTAAATACAAGTTTCTAACAAACTTTGTATAAACCCAAAAACTTTGATCACTCCATCAAAGCGTATATTCTGACTCCGAGATGCTTGCTCTAGTCCATGGAAGGATCGCTGGAGCTAGCATACCTTTTAGCATCCTTAGGATCGACAAAACCTTTCTGATTGTATCACATACAACCTTTCCTTACGAAAACTGGTAAGGAAACTTTTTTTGACATCCATCTGCCAGATTTCATAAATGCAGCTAATGCTAACATGATTCCAACGGACTTAAGCATCGCTACGGATGAGAAAAATCTCATCGTAGTCAACTCCTTGAACTTGTGGAAATACTCTTAGCCACAAGTCTAGCTTCATAGACGGTAACATTACCGTCCACGTCTGTCTTCTTCTTAAAGATCCATTTATCTCGGATTTCATGGCTTCTAACCATTTGTCGGAATATGGGCCCACCATCGCTTCTCCATAGCTCGTAGGTTCATTGTTGTCTAACAACATGACTTTCAAGATAGGATCACGCATTACTCTGAAGTAGTACGCATCCTCGTCGTCCTACGAGGTTTGGCAGTGACTTGATCCAAAGTTTCATGATCACCATCATAAGCTTCCACTTCAATTGGTGTAGGTGCCACAAGAACAACTTCCTGTGCCTTGCTTCACACTAGTTGAAGTTATGGTTCAATAACCTCATCAAGTCTCCACCATCCTCCCACTCAATTCTTTTGAGAGAAACTTTTCCTCGAAAAAGGACTCGTTTCTAGAAGCAATTACTTTTGCTTCCAGATCTGAAATAGGAGGTACACCCAACTGTTTTGGGTATTCTATGAAGACGCATTTATCCGCTTTGGGCTCGAGCTTATCAGCCTGAAACTTTTTCACATAAGCATCGCAGCCCCAAACTTTTAAGAAACGACAACTTAGGTTTCTCTAAACGGTGTCGTCTCAACGGAATTGCGTGGTGCCCCTTTTAAAGTGAATGCGGTTGTCTCTAATGCCTAACCCATAAACGATAGTTGTAATTCGATAAGAGACATCATGGTATGCACCATATCCAATAGGGTGCAGTTATGATGTTCGGACACACCATCACACTATGGTGTTCCAGGCGGTATTAGTTGTGAAACAATTTCCACAATGTCTTAATTGTGTGCCAAACTCGTAACTCAGATATCTCTATGATCATATCATAGACATTTTATCCTCTTGTCACGACGATCTTCAACTTCACTCTGAAATTACTTGAACCTTTCAATAATTCAGACTTGTGTTTCATCAAGTAAATATTCTCAGCATCTACTCAAATCATCTGTGAAGTAAGAACATATCGATATCCACTGCGTGCCTCAGCACTCATTGGTCTGCACACATCAAATGTATTACTTCCAACAAGTTGCTCTCTTGTTCCATCTTACTGAAAACGAGGCCTTTCAGTCATCTTTCCCATGTGGTATGATTTGCATGTCTCAAGTGATTCAAAATCAAGTGAGTCCAAACGATCCATCTGCATGGAGTTTCTTCATGCATATATACCAATAGACATGGTTCGCATGTCTCAATCTTTTCAAAAACGAGTGAGTCCAAAGATCCATCTACATGGAGCTTCTTCATGCGTTTTATCCCAATATGACTCAAATAGCAGTGCCACAAGTATGTGGTACTATCATTACTTTTGGCATGAACATGTGTATCACTACGATCGAGATTCATTTTAGGTGCAAGACCATTGAAGGTATTATTCAAATAAACAGAGTAACCATTATTCTCCTTAAATGAATAACCGTATTGCGATAAACATAATCCAATCATGCTCAACGCAAACACCAAATCTTGATGGTAGAGGGAGCATGCGATGCTTGATCACATCAACCTTGGAAACACTTCCAACACATATCGTCATCTCACCTTTAGCTAGTCTGCGTTTATTCCGTAGCTTTTATTTCGAGTTACTAACACTTAGCAACCGAACCGGTATCTAATACCCTGGTGCTGCTAGGAGTACTAGTAAAGTACACATTCATATAATGTATATCCAATATACTTCTGTCGACCTTGCCTGCCTTCTCATCTACCAAGTATCTAGGGTAGTACTGCTTCAGTGACCGTTCCTCTCATTACAGAAGCACTTAGTCTCGGGTTTGGGTTCAACCTTGGGATTCTCCACTAGAGCAGCAAATGATTTGTTGTTTCATGAAGTATCCCTTTTGCCCTTGCCCTTCTAGAAACTAGTGGTTTTACTAACCATCAACAATTGATGCTCCTTCTTGATTTCTACTTTCGCGGTGTCAAACATCGCGAATAGCTCAAGGATCATCATAACTATCCCTGATATATTATAGTTCATCACGAAGCTCTACTAGCTTGGTGGCAGTGACTATGGAGAACCATCACTATCTCATCTGGGAGATTAACTCCCACTCGATTCAAGCGATTGTGGTACTCAGACAATCTGAGCACATGCTCAACGATTGAGCTTTTCTCCCTTAGTTTGCAGGCTTAAGAAACTTGTCAGAGGTCTCATACCTCTTGACGTGGGCACTAGTCTGAAATCCCAATTTCAGTCTCCGGAACATCTCATATGTTCTGCGACGTTTCAAAACCGTCTTTGGTGCCACAGTTCTAAACCGTTAGCATTACTCACTGAACTATCATGTAGTCATCAAAACGTGTATGTCAGATGTTTCACAACATCTACAGACGACGCAGAGGTTCAGCACACCGAGCGGTGCATTAAGGACATAAGCCTTCTGTGCAGTAATGAGGACACTCCTCAGTTTACGGACCCAGTCCGCATAATTGCTACTATTAACTTTCAACTAAATTTTCTCTAGGAACATATCTTAAACAGTAGAACTAAAGCGCAAGCTATGACATAATTTGCAAAGACCTTTTGACTATGTTCATGATAATTGAATTCATCTGATTAATGAACTCCCACTCAGATAGACATCCCTCTAGTCATCTAAGTGATACATGATCCGAGTCAAACTAGGCCGTGTCCGATCATCACGTGAGACGGACTAGTCATCATCGGTGAACATCTCCATGTTGATCGTATCTGCTATACGACTCATGTTCGACCTTTCGGTCTCTTGTGTTCCGAGGCCATGTCTGTACATGCTAGGCTCGTCAAGTCAACCTAAGTGTTTTGCATGTGTTCCGAGGCCATGTCTGTACATGCTAGGCTCGTCAACACCCGTTGTATTCGAACGTTAGAATCTATCACACCCGATCATCACGTGGTGCTTCGAAACAACGAACCTTCGCAACGATGCACAGTTAGGGGGAACACTTTCTTGAAATTATTATAAGGGATCATCTTACTTACTACCGTCGTTCTAAGCAAATAAGATGTAAACATGATAAACATCACATGCAATCAAATAGTGACATGATATGGCCAATATCATTTTGCTCCTTTGATCTCCATCTTCGGGGCACCATGATCATCTTTGTCACCGGCATGACACCATGATCTCCATCATCATGATCTCCATCATTGTGTCCTCATGAAGTTGTCACGCCAACGATTACTTCTACTTCTATGGCTAACGCGCTTAGCAATAAAGTAAAGTAATTTACATGGCGTTATTCAATGACACACAGGTCATACAAAAATAAAGACAACTCCTATGGCTCCTGCCGGTTGTCATACTCATCGACATGCAAGTCGTGATTCCTATTACAAGAATATGATCAATCTCATACATCACATATATCATTCATCACATCTTCTGGCCATATCACATCACATAGCACATGCTGCAAAAACAAGTTAGACGTCCTCTAATTGTTGTTGCAAGTTTTTACGTGGCTTGTATAGGTTTCTAGCAAGAACGTTTCTTACCTACGTAAAACCACAACGTGATATGCCAATTTCTATTTACCCTTCATAAGGACCCTTTTCATCGAATCCGTTCCGACTAAAGTGGGAGAGACAGACACCCGCTAGCCACCTTATGCAACTAGTGCATGTCAGTCGGTGGAACCTGTCTCACGTAAGCGTACGTGTAAGGTCGGTCCGGGCCGCTTCATCCCACAATGCCGCCGAAACAAGATAAGACTAGTAACGGCAAGAAGAATTGGCAACATCTACGCCCACAACTACTTTGTGTTCTACTCGTGCATGGAAACTACGCATAGACCTAGCTCATGATGCCACTGTTGGGGAACGTAGCAGAAATTCAAAATTTTCTACGCATCACCAAGATCAATCTATGGAGTACTCTAGCAACGAGGGGAAGGGGAGTGGATCTACATACCCTTGTAGATCGCGATGCGGAAGCGTTGCAAGAACACGGATGAAGGAGTCATACTCGTAGCGATTCAGATCGCGGTTGATTCCGATCTAAGCACCGAAGAACGGTGCCTCCGCGTTCAACACACGTGCAGCCCGGTGACGTCTCCCACGCCTTGATCCAACAAGGAGAGAGGGATAGGTTGGGGAAGACTCCATCCAGCAGCAACACGACGGCGTGGTGGTGATGGAGGAGCGTGGCAATCCCGCAGGGCTTCGCCAAGCACCGCGGGAGAGGAGGAGGAGGAGGTAGGGCTGCGCCAGGGAGAGGAAAACTCATGTGTTTGCAGCCCCCAATACCTCAACTATATATAGGGGAGAGGAAGGGGGCTGCGCCCCCTCTAGGGTTTCCACCCCAAGGGGTGCGGCAGCCCCAAAACCCATCTAGGGTGGCGGCCAAGTGGGGGGGGAGAGGGAGGCGCACCAGGCATGGGCCTTTAGGGCCCATCTGCCCTAGGGTTTGCCCCCTCTTCTCTCCAGGCGCATGGGCCTTGGTGGGGAGGCGCCCCAGCCCACCTAGGGGCTGGTCCCTTCTCACACTTGGCCCATGTATGCCTCCGGGGCCCCGTGGCCCCTCCCGGTGGACCCCCGGACCCCTCCGGTGGTCCCGGTACACTACCGGTGATGCCCGGAACACTTCCGGTGGCCAAAACCATACTTCCTATATATAAATCTTTACCTCCGGACCATTCCGGAACTCCTCGTGACGTCCGGGATCTCATCCGGGACTCCGAACAACATTCGGTAACCACGTACATACTTTCCCTATAACCCTAGCGTCATCGAACCTTAAGTGTGTAGACCCTACGGGTTCGGGAACCATGCAGACATGACCGAGACGTTCTCCGGTCAATAACCAACAGCGGGATCTGGATACCCATGTTGGCTCCCACATGTTCCACGATGATCTCATCGGATGAACCACGATGTCGGGGATTCAATCAATCCCGTATTCAATTCCCTTTGTCTATCGATATGTTACTTGCCCGAGATTCGATCGTCGGTATCCCTATACCTTGTTCAATCTCGTTACCGGCAAGTCTCTTTACTCATTCCGTAACTCACATCATCCTGTGATCAACTCCTTGGTCACATTGTGCACATTATGATGATGTCCTACCGAGTGGGCCCAGAGATACCTCTCCGTTTACACGGAGTGACAAATCCCAGTCTCGATTCGTGCCAACCCAACAGACACTTTCGGAGATACCCGTAGTGCACCTTTATAGCCACCCAGTTACGTTGTGACGTTTGGCACACCCAAAGCATTCCTACGGTATCCGGGAGTTGTACAATCTCATGGTCTAAGGAAATGATACTTGACATTAGAAAAGCTCTGAGCAAACGAACTACACGATCTTGTGCTAGGCTTAGGATTGGGTCTTGTCCATCACATCATTCTCCTAATGATGTGATCCCGTTATCAACGACATCCAATGTCCATGGTCAGGAAACCGTAACCATCTATTGATCAACGAGCTAGTCAACTAGAGGCTTACTAGGGACATGGTGTTGTCTATGTATCCACACATGTATCTGAGTTTCCTATCAATACAATTCTAGCATGGATAATAAACGATTATCATGAACAAGGAAATATAATAATAACCAATTTATTATTGCCTCTAGGGCATATTTCCAAAAAGTTCTGTGTCACCCTATGTTATAATTGTTGCACGAGGAATCGCATCCGACATAATTATCCATCACTGATCCAATGCCTATGAACTTTTCACATATTGATATTTGCTTAGTTACTTTTCCGTTGCCACTGTTACGATTACTACAAAACTGCTACTGTTACTTTTGCCACCGTTATCGTTACTTCCATACTACTTTGCTACTAAATACTTTGCTGCAGATATTAAGTCTTTCAGGTGTGGTTGAATTGACAACTCAGCTGCTAATACTTGAGAATATTCTTTGGCTCCCCTTGTGTCAAATCAATAAATCTGGGTTGAATACTCTACCCTCAAAAACTGTTGCGATCCCCTATACTTGTGGGTTATAAATAATCAGCTAGCGAGCAATAATAAGATATCTCAAACAGCAACATGTTGTCAAAACAACCATGATATAATATGACAATAGTTGTATCTCGCTAGCCCTTTATGAGACCGCAAAACATAAATGCAGAGCACCTCCAAAGTTCAAGCAGCGACTAAACATTGTAATTCATGATAGAAAAGATCCAGTCATGATGCACCCAACATTAGCTACACACAATGCATAAATCATGACAGCCGTTCTCTCAGGTTCTAGCGCTTGTTTTAGAAGGTGATGACACAACATAAAAGTAAATAGATAGTCCCTTCTGTGATTTGCAGAGGTGCTAGAGCTCAATTTTTAAAACAGAGATAAATGATATTTTGAGACATGCACCCTTCTTATTCACTTCACGACCATCAGTTATCAGCATCTTCCATGCTAAGAACGCTAGTGGCAGTTCCCAAGCGATAAAAGTAAAACTTTTACTCCCCCTCCACCAACAATCACACTCCACGTCTTGTTCGAAACAACGGGTGCCGTCCATACCAATCAACAGTCCCGGGGGAGTTTTGTTTAATTATTTAAGAGATTAACTCTTTTCCAGTTTGCAGTTTGGGACTGTGCATCCCTAATACCGCCCATTTCCTCGTGTGATGGCGAGTGAATAAACACTCGACCTGAGGATAACATGCTTAGCACGGAAGATACCGATCACCTTCTGTCGTTCCACGAACGATCCAGGCACACAAAAAGGATAATTTTTTAGAATTTTTTTAGAGGTGGCACATGCAAATTTACTTAGGACGGCAGGGTAATACCGCATATAGGTAGGTATGGTGGACTCATTCGGAATAACTTTGGGTTCAAGGTTTTTGATGTACAAGCAGAATTCCCACTTAGTACAGGCGAAGGCTAGCAACTAAGATTGGGAAGCGGCCAGCTAGAGAACAACAACGATCATGATCAGGCATTATGCATAAGTAACAGTGGACACTAGCATGAGTAGGATATGAACACCATGAACATAAACATTATAGAGGCTATGTTGGTTCTGATTCAACTACATGCATGAACATGTACCAAGTCAAGCCACTCGAACATTCGGAGGAGGATACCATATCATCATACTACATCACAATCATTTTAACGCTATGTTGATATCCAAGATAAATCATTATTGACTCCCAGATACTTATGCATGGCATGAGAAACTATAATATCTAATTGTCATTGCAAACATGTTTAATCATAATGGGCTGAAGCCTGGATACTAGGTTAAACATATTTACACAAACAGAACAAGTCGAGTTCATACCAGTTTCTCTTTGCCACGGCCAGTTCATCGAATGTCATCATTATTGCCTTTCACTTGCACGACCAAATGATATGAAAATAATAATAATAGTGCAAGAGTGCCGTGGACTAAGCTGGAATCTGCAAAACATTTTATTCAACAGGAGAAGACAAGGCAAAATGGGCTCTTTATTAGTTCAAGAATTATTAATATGAGAGCCACTCAACATTTTCATCGTGGTCTTCTCCTTGATAATACTCGAATAAAAAGAAAAGAAATTCAGAGAAACACACTGAAATATTTTCGAAGTTTTTGGTTTTCTTCAACAAGCAAATAGAAAGCGAAAACGAGAAAAATTATTTACACGGGAAAGCTCCCAACAAGCAAAAGAAGAACAAGGAAATCTTTTTGGATTTTCTTTTTAATACTACTACTAAGCATGCACAGAAAGTAAATTAACTACAACTTTTTTTTGGTTTTTCTAAAGTTTTTCAAACACACAAGAAGAAAGCAAGAAAATAAATCTAAGCATGGATGATACAATGAAAAAGTGTGAACACCGACAACTAGAATGATATGTGAACATGAATATAATGTCGGTGAGAAACACGTACTCCCCCAAGCTTAGGCTTTTGGCCTAAGTTGGTAATCGATCGGTAGCCTGGAGGGTAGTAGGGATCCTGAGTAGCGGGCATCCACACATCCCACTGCTGAGGTGCCTGTGCAGCCTCTGCAGCAGCGTGAGCGTTCAAGAGGCGAGGATGTCTGCAGGCATAATCATGTATCCGCCCTTGGCAACAGAATCAAACAAAGCAGGTGCAGGCAAGGGGATAACATCACGAGTGTCAATGCTATAGACCAAGTTATAAGGAATGGCAAGATCAGAATGATCATGTGCAAGAAAGTGATGGTAGTGCATGGCTGCACGGTCCAGGTAAACTGTGGTAAGAGGGACCTCATGAGGGCGTATCGCCACCTCAAAGTGAGCCGCCAAATGAGTGGCAAAAATCCCACCAAGTATTTTTCCATGGGATTTATTAATATGGAGGCGACGAGCCACAATAGCTCCCAAGCTATAAGTGTTGTAACCCTCTATTGCGCGACGTAAAACATCAAGGTCTGGTGAACTAAGTGCACCCACCTTCTCCCTAGCAAGCAAGCATTTGCTAATAAAAAGTGCAAAGTAACGAACGGCAGGAAAATGTAAGCCGCCGGCAGTGATGGCTGACACTCTCCTCTCATCACCCACTGTCAAAGTGTGACAGAAATCCTCAAACTCAGCTGGCCTAGGCTCAGCCAAGCTCCCACTAGACGGGATCATGCATATGTCACAAAATTCAGTAAGTGGTATCTGGTGGTTTTCAGCATATAAATCAAAGCTCACTTCAGGAGGATTATTTCTAGGCAAGAATGTAAAGTTTTTAACAAATACATTTGTGAGGATTTGGTGTTGGTCACACTCATCTGCGATGAAGTCGGTGAGACCGGCATTGGCAATGAATTGCATGAACTCCTCATGAATTCCAGCTTCTTGCAGGAACGGGACGTGCGGCCATTCGCACGGCCGTTCCTCCGCCGACCTCCGAAGGTTGAGATCATTGTTAGAAGACTCCCCAATAACACCCTTGGAGTTCTTCCTAGAGCTAAATTTCCTAAAGATATTCATGTCCGCGTACAATTTTTCCTATGAACAAAAATCTGAATTTTTAGTTCACAAATTTTTTCCAACAAAACTTCACAAAACTAATAGCAACTACTCATAGGGATACATAGAGGCCATAACAAGCATTCAAACTACTTAGAACACTAAGAATTGAACATGCAAGCACATCTACAGCAGCACCAAGAGTAGCTATTTATTCAAAGTATAAACCACTAGAACAAAAACTAATTGGACAAATGATGGAGTCACATACCAAGCAACAATCCCCCGAAACAGTTTCGAAAACGGAGCTTCGAGCAAAGAGATCGAAAATGGCAGCAAAATGAGCAAGAACACGGGAGAGAGAGCAAGGGTGAATTTTTTCTGGAGGTAGGTGACAATGTGGGATGAAGAGATAAGTGAGGGGCCCACGTGGGGACCACAACCCACCAGAGCGCGCCTGGGGGCTCTGGCGCGCCCAGGTGGGTTGTACCCACCTGGTGCACTTCCCTCTGGTTATTTTTGCACCAAAAATTCTTAAATATTCAGGAAAAATTCATATAAAATTTTCAGGGCATTCTGAGAACTTTTATTTTTGGGTCATTTTTTATTGCATGGGAAATTCAGAAAATAGACAAAACATGGCATTTTATTTTATTTAACTAATAAAAACAGAGAATAAAAGGTAAGGACAGAAGGTAGTGCTTACTAAATTCATCAACTTCATACCATTCAAAAATGATTCATTAATAAGGTTGATCAGGTCTTATTAACAACCACTTTCAGTTAGTATGAAACTAAAAAACTTTCGTAAATCACTAAATTACCTCAATGGGGATATGCATTTCCCCAACAATAAGCATTTCATATTTCTTTTTGACAGTAGGTAGAGGTATTTGAAAACTTCCAATAGTAATTGTCGGAGATTTTTCAATAACATTAATACCATTCACTTGGAATTGTTTCTTCGGGAAGTGCACCGTATGCTCATTACCATTGATACAAAAAGTGACCTTGCTTTTATTGCAATCAATAACAGCCCCTGCAGTATTCAAGAAGGGTCTGCCAAGGATAATCGACATGTTGTCGTCCTCGGGCATCTCAAGTATAACAAAGTCAGTCAAAATAGTAACATTAGCAACAACAACGGGCACATCCTCACAGATACCGATAGCTATGGCAGTTGATTTGTCAGCCATTTGCAAAGATATCTCAGTAGGTGTGAGTTCATTCAAGTCAAGTCTCTTATATAAAGAGAAAGGCATAACACTAACACCAACTCCTAAATCACATAAAGCAGTTTTCACATAATTCTTTTTGATAGAGCAAGGTATAGTTGGTATTCCCAGATCTCCAAGTTTTTTAGGTACTCCATCTTTGAAAGTGTAATTAGAAAGCATAGTGGGGATTTCAGCTTCCGGTATTTTTCTCTTGTTTGTGATGATGTCTTTCATATACTTTGCATAAGGAGGCATTTTCAAGATGTCAGTCAAGCGAGTACGCAAAAAGACTGGCCTCAGCATTTCAATAAAGCGTTCAAATTCTTCATCATCTTTCTTTTTAGTTGACTTGGGTGGAAAAGGCATAGGTTTTTGAACCCACGGTTCTCTTTCTTTACCGTGTTTTCTAGCAACAAAGTCACTTTTATCATACCTTTTATTCTTAGGTTGTGGGTTATCAAGATCAGCAGGTGGTTCTATCTCAACATCATTATCTGGTTCTTTATCATCATTTGGTTGAGTGTCTTCATGAACCTCATCATTATCTTTTTCAATATCACTAGGTGAATGTTCATTACCAGAATGAGTTTCAGCATCAGAGATAGAAGTTTCATTAGGAATTCAGGAGGTTTTTCTATTTCAGGTTCACTAGAAGCATGCAAAGTCCTATCATTTTTCCTTTTCTTTTTCTTTCTAGAAGGACTAGGTGCATCAATATTAGCTCTTTGTGAATCTTGTTCAATTCTTTTTGGGTGTCCCTCATGATAAAGTGGTTCCTGAGTCATTTTACCTCCTCTAGTTGCAACTCTAACAGTAAAGTCATGCATATTATGATTCATTTCATCAAGTAATTCTCTTTGTGATTTAGCAACTTGTTCTAACTGAGTTTGAACCATAGAAGCATGTTTTCCAACACCTCTAACATCATTGGATATTCTAAATAACAAGTCACTCAAGCGAGCAATCATATCATAATTATATTTCAATTGTTTCATAACATTTGCATTGAAGTGATCTTGTTTTCTAATGTAGTTTTCAAACTCATAAAGGCATTGACTAGGATGCATATTTTGAGGATTATCATTTTCATTGAACTTCATAAGAGAATTTACCTCTACCACCTTAGGCAGTGGTGGTGTATTAAGCCCATGTATTTCTTCAATAGGAGGTAAATTTTTAACATCCTCAGCTTTAATACCTTTTTCCTTCATAGATTTATTTGCCTCTTGCATATCTTCGGGACTGAGATATAATATACCCCTCTTCTTTGGAGTGGGTTTAGCCGGTGGTTCAGGAATAGTCCAATCATCATAATCTTTCAATATGTTATTCAATAATTCTTCAGCTTGAGCAACAGTTTGTTCCCTGAAAACACAACCAGCACTACTATCTAGGAAGTCCCTAGAAGCATCGGTTAGTCCATTATAGAAGATATCAAGTATTTCATTTTTCTTAAGAGGATGATCAGGCAAAGCATTAAGTAATTGGCAAAGCCTCCCCCGAGCTTGTGGGAGACTCTCTTCTTTAGTTTGCACAAAGTTAAATATTTCCTGTAAGGCAGCTTGTTTCATATGAGCAGGAAAAAATTTTTGAGAGAAGTAATAAACCATATACTGGGGACTACGCACACAACCAGGAGCAAGAGTATTGTACCAAGCTTTAGCATCACCCTTTAATGAGAACGGAAATAATTTGAGAATAAAGTAATAATGAGTTTTCTCATCATGAGTAAAAAGGGTGGCTATATCATTCAACTTAGTAAGATGTGCCACAATAGTTTTAGTTTCATAACCATGGAAAGGATCAGATTCAACCAAAGTAATTAACTTTGGTCGACAGAGAATTCATAATCCTTATCAGCAATACAGATAGGTGAAGTAACAAACTTAGGATCACATTTCATTCTAGCATTCAGAGATTTTTCTTTATACTTTTGTAGTAATTTCTCTAGATCATCTCTATCATTGCAAGCAAGAATATCTCTAGTTGCTTCTTCACTCATAACATAACCTTCAGGTACCTTAGCAATTCATATCTAGCATGTGCTTCAGGAGTTTCAGTTTCAAGCTCATCATCAGATTCAACAACATCATGTTGTATAACTCTAGCAATTTGTTTATCAAGAAATTCACCAAGTGGCACAGCATCATTATCAAGCAATGTACTAGCATCATCATAAGCATCATTCATAGCAGAAGTAGTATCATCAATAACTTGCGACATATCAGAATAAATAGCATGTGGTGGTGTTGCAAGTTTACTCATAACAGAAGGTGAATCTGAAGCAGAACTGGATGGCAGTTCCTTACCTCCCCTCGTCTTTGAGGGATAAATCTTAGTCTTTAAATCCTTCATATTCTTCATAATGATAATATGATAATAATCCCAAGTGACTCAACAAATATTGCTATGCTCCCCGGCAACGGCGCTAGAAAAAGGTCTTGATAACCCATAAGTATAGGGGATCGCAACAGTTTTCGAGGGTAAAGTATTTAACCCAAATTTATAGATTCGACACAAGGGGAGCCAAAGAGTATTTGAAGGCATTAGCAGTTGAGTTGTCAATTCAACCACACCTGGAGATTAATTATCTGCAGCAAAGTGATCAGTAGCAAAGTAGTTTGATAGTTTTGATAGTAGTGACAGCAGCAACGGTAACAGTAACAGTGATAGCAGTAATTTGTAGCAAGTGTAACAGTGATGATAGCAATAGTAAAGCAGCAAGAACAATAAGGATAAATTCCTAGGCATTGGATCAGTGACTTGTTGGATGATATTCATCATGAGACAGTTATAACCTAGGGCGATACGGCAGTAGCTCCAGTTCATCGATATAATGTAGGCATGTATTCCGTAAATAGTCATACATGCTTTATTAAAAGGACTTGCATGACATCTTTTGTCCTACCCTCCCGTGGCAGCAGGGTCCATATTGGAAACTAAGGGATATTAAGGCCTCCTTTTAATAGAGAACCGGAACAAAGCATTAACACATAGTGAATACATGAACTCCTCAAACTACGGTCATCACCGGGAGTGGGCCCGGCTATTGTCACTCCGGGGTTGCCGGATCATAACACGTAGTAGGTGACTATAACTTGCAAGATCGGATCTAAGACATGGATATAATGATGAATTCATAAACGGTTCAGATCTGGAATCATGGCACTCGGGCCCAAAGTGACAAGCATTAAGCATAGCAAAGTCATAGCAACATCAATCTAGGAACATAGTGGATACTAGGGATCAAGCCCTAACAAAACTAACTCGATTACATGATGAATCTCATCCAACTCCTCACCGACCAGCGAGTCTACGAAGGAATTACTCACTCCCGGTGGGGAGCATCATGGATTGGCGATGGAGAAGGGTTGGTGATGACGGAGAACGAAGATCCCCCTCTCCGGAGCCCCAAACGGACTCCAGATCTGCCCTCCCGAGGAAGAACAGGGCTTGGCGGCGGCTCTGTCTCGTGGATCGCGATAATTCTTTCTCCCTTATTTTTTCTAGAAATATGTGAATTTATTGTATCAGGTGGGTCGTCGGCGGGGCCACCAGATGGGTACAACCCACCTGGGCGCGCCAGGAGAGGGGGCGCGCCCTGGTGGGTTGTGCCCAACTAGGGGGCCCTCTCTGGTGTGTCTTGGCTCCAAAAATCCTTATTTATTGTATAAAAATTTCTCGCAGAGTTTCGTCCCATTCCGAGAACTTTTATTTCTGCACAAAAACAACACCATGGTAGTTCTGCTGAAAAACAGCGTCAGTCCGGGGTATTTCATCCAAATCATGCAAATTAGAGTCCAAAACAAGGGGAAAAGCGTGAGAAAAAGTAGATACGTTGGAAAAGACAGTGGAGCTCTGATACGTCTTCAACGTCTCCTAACGCTTTTCCTCTTGTTTTGGACTCTAGTTTGCATGGTTTGAATCAAACTAACCCCGGACTGACGTTGTTTTCAGCAGAACTACCATGGTGTTGTTTTTGTGCAGAAATAAAAGTTCTCGGAATGGGACGAAACTCTGCGAGAAATTTTTATACAATAAATAAGAATTTTTGGAGCCAAGACCTGCCAGAGAGGGGCACCTGGGTGGGCACAACCCACCAGGGCGCTCCCCCCTCTCCTGGCGCGCCCAGGTGGGTTGTCCCCACCTGGTGGCCTCGCAGACGCCAACCCTGATACTATAAAATCACATATTTCCAGAAAAAAAATCAGGGAGAAAGAATTATCGTGATCCACGAGACGGAGCCGCCGCCACCTCCTGTTCTTCCTCGGGAGGCCAGATCTGGAGTCTGTTTGGGGCTCCGGAGAGGGGGATCTTTGTTCTTCGTCATCACCAACCCTTCTCCATCGCCAATTCCATGATGCTCCCCACCGGGAGTGAGTAATTCCTTCGTAGGCTTGCTGATCGGTGAGGAGTTGGATGAGATTCATCATGTAATCGAGTTAGTTTTGTTAGGGATTGATCCCTAGTATCCACTATGTTCCTAGATTGATGTTGCTATGACTTTGCTATGCTTAATGCTTGTCACTTTGGGCCTGGGTGCCATGATTTCAGATCTGAACCGTTTATGTTATCATCATTATATCCATGTTCTAGATCCGATCTTGCAAGTTATAGTCACCTACTACGTGTTATGATCCGGCAACCCCGGAGTGACAATAGTCGGGACCATTCCCTGTGATGACCGTAGTTTGAGGAGTTCATGTATTCACTATGTGTTAATGCTTTGTTCTGGTTCTCTATTAAAAGGAGGCCTTAATATCCCTTAGTTTCCAATATGGACCCCGCTGCCACGGGAGGGTAGGGCAAAAGATGACATGCAAGTCCTTTCCATAAGCACGTATGACTATTTACGGAATACATGCCTACATTATATTGACGAACTGGAGCTAGTGTCGTATCGCCCTAGTTTATAACTGTCTCATGATGAATATCATCCAACAAGTCACCGATCCAATGCCTACGAATTTATCTTATATTGTTCTTGCTAAGTTACTACTGCTATCATCATTGTTACACTTGCTACAAAATTACTGCTATCACTGTTACCGTTACCATTACTGCTGCTACTATTATCAAAACTATCATACTACTTTGCTACTAATCACTTTGCTGCAGATAAGTAATCTCCAGGTGTGGTTGAATTGACAACTTAGCTGCTAATACCTTCAAATATTCTTTGGCTCCCCTTGTGTCTAATCTATAAATTTGGGTTGAATACTCTACCCTCGAAAATTGTTGCGATCCCCTATACTTGTGGGTTATCATGGCCGTGCTTGGATGAGGGGATACATATGTTGCGTTAGATCAGAAACATGAATTGTTTTGTTCCTTTATGCAAATTTTCATTGCATAATATTGTGACTGGCAATCAGGACGCGGTGGGAATGATGATTACATTCGCGCATGTTATTTGTGACCCTTTTCTTGTGCATGAATGGGAACAATAGTTATTTAATGAGTTAATTTTGTATCACTTAGATGTAGTGTTGAAATTTCTGTGACCCATTACCCACCCCAATCTGCTCATACAAGACATAACTTCTACATAAAGGTGAATCTGTAAACTGCTACTAATCTGGATGGAGACAATATTTGACTCCCTCTGTTATGTAAAATTTCCTTCCATAAATGTTTAGATTCTTTCGGTGCACGTCCAATGCAGGAACCTCTTCCAGGTCCGTGGGTGATTAAAGCGAGAATACGGGCAGTCATCAAACTTCAAACGTCATAATTAAATATACCTTGTCCAACGCAAGTACCTTTTTCTAGGAGGTTAAAGAACTTGTATAAGCACTTGTAGTCTCTGCAATGCAAAAGTCCAACCCTACAGGTTTGTGTCCTATGTTCTGCTCTCACTATACTACAATAAGAATATTATTCAAATTGTTCACCATGATGTCCTATGTTTCGAAGCATGCAGGTTTTCCACTGGGACTAGGAGAACAAGTTTCTAGATACCACAATAAGAATACTCATTTTTTTGTTCTCTGTATTTTATTGCAATTTTTTGTTGTGCAATATGCGTTGATATGAGTCAAATAGCACAAGTATTATTGTTGACTAATTTTTAAAGTATCTCCCTTCCAAGCAGCCCTTGAACAATGAACAAGGAAATTTGGGAGCCCTTGTTTCACTTTCTCTGAGGACGTGGGAGCCACCACCACCGTTGCTTCCTTCCACAACTAAAGGTCCTAGGTATCAGTTCTCACTCCCTATAAGTTGCCGTTTGCATATCATGATTATGGTTTCCAGTAAGATTGGCAGAAAAAGATTGTCCTTTGCAATATTATTTTAAGGAAAAGCTTCCTCTAGGGATATCTCTTGTGTGCAACATATTACATTTGAGATTGTTATGTTAATACATGTCACTGCTAAAAACATGATTGAATGGGCAAGAAACGTCACATTAATTCATACAAGAAAAAGAGAAGGATCTGGAAGAAATAGTGTTCCTGGCTAAGTTGTGCGCTTTCTTGTATTGATTTCTAAAAATACGTCTGAAGATAGCATCGTTCATGTATCCCTGCTAGCGAATGAGACTGATAGTGGGTCTCAATTGCCATTTGTGTGGATTCATACTTGAGTATTGGGAGTTAATTGCTTTAATACCAGTAGCATTATCTGATGAGATGAGGCAAGTATTTGCTAGCATCATGACTTCAGCCTATTGGTAGCATTATGCGATGATCTGAGGAGGCAAGTAGGCGACCATGTATTTTCCAGTATGATGACTTGAGCCGCAGCATCATACCGAGTAGCCGAAGAAGTAACTGCAGTCACTTTTATTGTAGATTCGTGTTGGCCAGCTTGAGACTGAATATAAACTAAGGCGCATAGAGAGGGATCGGTCTTAATAAGCATTTGTGTACATCGTAATTGTAGTCCTCCGTCGAGTACACAAGAAGGGTATGTTGTTTTAGAAGAGGGCAAAATAAAGTTAGAAGAGGGCAAAATAAAGCATGTAGACTGGTGAATGTCAATTTAGACCATCATTTTGCAATCGCTACTTTTGGTTCCAAAGGATTAACAAGATAAACTCGATGGTTTATATGACCTTGCAGTTATAAGTTTACTTTGCAAATTTTATCACACTAGCAATGTTGTGTGCAGAGACATTTTGTTTCAGAAAACTTGATCATGTGGACATCGCTATGTGCAGATATCAGACTTCAGTGGCTATAAGAAAAATTCAAGCTCTATTTCCACTGGCGAGTAAATGCAACCTAACTGAAGAATGCAAGCTTATATATAACAAAGTGAGGTCCTTATCCTGGTTGGTTTTTTAGCACGATTGCAGGGGAGTCAGTGATACCACATTCAAGATCTGCTTTTGTTATAGTTGTTCCAGATGCATGGTGGGGGCTGAGGTTTTGGGCCTCCCTTTTCCTCTCTATTAGACAAAATATAGTTGTATGGGGTCTGGCTGTAAAACGAACTTCTTCTACTAACATATCCTTGCTTGTGATGGAATATGAATGTGTTTTCTTTAAGATGTAATACTAAAATATTTGTTTTTGTGTGCATACTCAAGGATTTCATGAATGGAATATTGTTGATCTTTTTTTGTGTGCATACTCAAGGATTTCATGAATGGAATATTGTGTTTTTTCTGCGATGAAACAAAACATTATACTTGTATAATCAATTTGCTTCACATGAATATAATTGTATCTGATGCATGAATACAACTCATTCGTATAGGGGGTAGATAAAGCATAGAGCCACCTCCAAGATTGCCATAATGGAATAAGAAAACCGGTATGCTGTGACTTAACAACTACAGTAGATTTTTGGATTACCAGATATTTATTACAACGATTAGATGCTTGTCTTTGTTTCCTCAGAAAAAATGCTTGTCCGTGCATTGCAATTTGCAAGTTGAGAGGTTCCGAAATCTTGCCTAAATATTTTCACTGCAATTATTTAGTTAAATCTTGCATCTGGAAATTAATACATGATGTTATTTATTGCCTCATAAGTCATAATTAGATGAACTGAGAAAATAATTTTCTACTTTGTTAGACGTGTGTTGCACGCGCCAGCTTACTAGTCTAAGATAAGTAATCCGGGACAGAGGGAGCACTTGTCATGGACAGACAGATTAACACGAGTAGGCCAAATTCAAACTTAGATTAGATGAAATTCTATGGGAACTAACATCAAGATGCATTTGTATGAGTAGTTTATCTTGTGGGAGAACAGGATGAACGAGGGAAGACCTTATTTGCAAATGTGGAGAGGGGTGTGGGTATCTTTTTGCAAAATTGCCATAATTTCCTTCCTATCCGTCGGATATAAATCGAACGGCTTATATTGCAGGATGGCAGGCACACCATCATCACCAACTCTGTTTTTATAAGAGTAGAGAAAGGGTGCACAAGTGCGAACTTGTCAGGCAGGAGCAGGCAAATTGCATGGTGTGTCGCTCTTGCCATCCTCGTTTTTTTCAAGCCCCTGCCGGTGTTGCTTCTGTGAGTGTTTGACAAAAAACTACCACTTTAGAGATATGTATCCCACGGAACTACCACTTTTTAAAAACTGACCGAAAACTACCAAAATTTCTTAATTTTGTGACTACAAACTACCACTTTTGGATAGTGGCCAATTTAGATGATTTAAACGCGGTTATGACAAGCAGGCCTGTCTGTCAAGGCCCGCTTATTTTAACCATTAAGTTGACCATTATGATAGATGGGGCCCACATCAACCTCCTTCTTCCTCCTCTCTCTAGCATTTCAACAAACACCTTCTGTGCATGAGAGGGAAGCAGGCGAGCTCCAGCGACATGCCACGTCGGCTACCGAAGACACCCCGCCGCTCCTAACAGAGGAAGATGGTCCACAGGACCTCCCGCACCTCGTGCCAGAGCGCACGAATGGCGGGGAGCCATGGCGGCAACAACCACCGGGAGGCCCGGTGGCGCGAGAGCGACCCCTTCGAAGGATGCTACAGCGAGATCTCCTGCCTCCGCCGCAAGAACATCGTGCTCCGCATCGAGAATGTCATGCTCAGGCGCCAGGCCGACCACTGCGCGTGTTGTTGCTGTGGTGCCACGATGTTGCAACAGCAGCAGCAGATATTGCTCGTCTCGGCTTATGGCAATGGCACCCGCCTCCCAGCGGCATGCTCAGCGTCCGGACCATGATCACCAGCGGTCGCACACACAACGACAGCATGGCTGTGGAGCAACGGGGGTGTGGCTCTTCCCCATGTTTCTCGGGTCGATCCATGTGCTCCCATGCATGTTGTCGTGCATCGTTGCTCTGCTCTGTTCGAGCTGAGGTCGCCCCGCGGTTGCTTGAGGCGGGCGCGCGTTGGCTGTCTCGTCTCCCATGACAGGTCACTGGCCGCCGCCCACACCTTCATCTCCGGGGTCGGGAATGGGCGCACCCGCCGGTGCCCTCGGCCTCTGTTGGGCAACCGCGAGTCCCGCGAATAGGATGGCCCCAAGGACCACGGCGCGAGCTTCCGCAGGATAGCC
Source organism: Triticum aestivum (assembly GCF_018294505.1). Lineage (NCBI taxonomy): Eukaryota > Viridiplantae > Streptophyta > Magnoliopsida > Poales > Poaceae > Triticum > Triticum aestivum. Next base: position 475,922,968 of record NC_057811.1, read on the forward strand.
CTAGTCCACCGGATGGACGACCCTGACCAACTGCTTCGACTTCTCCTCGTTCCTTGTCGAGTACAAGGGCGGCTGCGTCCACCGGATGGACGACGCCGAGCGGGTCCCCGCCGGCGTCCACGCGGTCGGCATGTGCTGCCCGATGCACAAAATGTGTTTGTTGAAACGCCACGGAGATGAGGAGGAGGAAGGAGGAGGTTGATGTGGGCCCACCTGTCATAATGGTCAAAATAAGCGGAGTTGACTTTCCTACTATGTCAGCCCTGACAGACGAACCCCGTCTGTCATAAACGCGTTTAAATTGTCTAATTGTCTAAACTGGTCATTATACGAAAGTGGTAATTTTTAGTCACAAAATTAAGAAATTTTGGTAGTTTCGGGTCATTTTTTAAAAAGTGGTAGTTTTGTGGGACGCATACCCCTCAAGCGGCATTTTTTTTTGTCAAACACTCTGCTCCTGCAGTAGAGGAGATTGGGGGAGGTAGAAGACTATTGAAGATGAAATAGTATAATCCAGAAAACTTGACTAAAACATTTTGTTTTATTTCACTTTTCACTAAAGATCAGTGCAAGCATATCTTACTATAGCTAGCCACACCATGAGCGCCACATGGCAGCTCTGGTCATGTCCCTGCTCGCAGCCTCCGGCACCGTCTTCCGCATCACGACACTAACTTGAGTTCTCCTCGACATCACCGTCCATGGCGCAAGAGAGAGTTGGATAAGTTTTAGTTTACCTGGTTTTGATGAGCAGGTCAAGTTCGTCCATATGCATTACATGAGCAAACACGCCAACCTGAAGTATATAAAACAAATTATTCTGGACTCTCGTGTAGCAAGTTCATTGCTATTTGTGATAGGCGTTGGGATTTTTCATGAAAAGAAAGGGTGAAGTACTATAGTAGCAGATAGTATTTTCCTCAATAAAGAGGTAAGGTTTATCGAACCAATAGGAGATTCACGCAAACAAAGGTCGACAGTACATACGCACACAAACAAAGTACTTGGACCCAACGCGGGCAAGAGGGTTGTCAATCCCCTTGTACTCGTTAATTGCAAGGATTAATTCTCATAGTGGTAGATATATAAATTGCAAAAGTAGATAAATTACAGCAAGGTATTTAGGGTTTTAGTAATATAAGGTGAATAGACGGGGGGCATAGCTCTCACTAGAGGCATATCTCTCAAGAACATAACAAACGGTGGGTACACAAATTACTATTGGATAATTGATAAAAAAGAGCATAGTTATAATATTATTTATGGCATGACCAGTATATAGGCATTATGTCTGTGACAAGTAGACTGAAACAATTCTGCATCTACTACTATTACTCCACCTCTCGTCCGCTATTCAACATGCATCTTAAGGTATTAAGTTCATAACAAACTGAGTAATGCTTGGAGCATGATGACATAATGTAGACAAAGTAAGACCAATCAATATGATCACACCCCGTCGTTTTACCCTTAGTAGCAACAATACAAATACGTGACTCGCTACTCCTCCTAATATAGAGTGAGGACACCACAAGATTGAACCTACTACTATGCACCGCTTTCACTGAAGATCTACTCATCAACTTGGCCAAAAAAACTCATAGATCGGAAAGCATTACATGACTATCACTACAAAAAACACTTCTGTGATGATAAGCGTTTGTCATAGTAGGTCATACCTATGCTGTCATTGAAGTGTTCCATGCAATTCTCAAATTATCATCATGGAAGTGTCCACTTCCATGACGATAAATGGCACGTCATGGAAGTGTTTTCGTCAAGGGTAACTGACACGTGACATCCACTGTAACAGGTCGTCGTTAAGCTATTGATACGTACATTTTGAACCATGTTTTCCTACTATAATTTATGATGTTTTTGGCCAATATAATACTTTGTAGTACTATTCTAATGCCTTTTCTCTCTTAATTTGCAATATTTACATGAAGAGGGAGGTTGCCGGCAGCTGGAATTCTGAGCCTGAAAAAGCTATGTCCGAGATACCTATTTTGCATATCTCCAAATAAGCTGAAATTTCGCAGAGAATTATTTTGGAATAAATAAAAAATACCGGAAGAAAGAAATAGCAGAGGGGGCCACCCAGGTGCTCATGAGGCACCAGGGCGCGCCCTGGTGGCTCGTGGGGCCCCTGGCCAGCCTCCGGTGCCCATTTTCTGGTACATAAGCCCATTTGCCCTAGAAAAAATCAGGAGAGGACTTTCGGAACGGAACGCCGCCGTCTCGAGGTGGAACTTGGGCAGGAGCATTTTTGCTCTCCGGCGGAGCGATTCCGCCAGGGATACTTCCCTCCTTGAGGGGGAAATAGAAGCCATCGTCATCACCAACAACCCTCTCATCGTGGGAGGGCCGATCTTCACGAGCGCCATCCTATCTCAAACCCTAGTTCATCTCTTGTATTCAATCTTTGTATCAAAACCTCATATTGGTACCTGTGGGTTGCTAGTATTGTTGATTACATCTTGTAGTTGATGCTAGTTGGTTTATTTGGTGGAAGATTATATGTTCAGATCCATTATGCTCTTCAATGCTCCTCTGAACTTGGATAGGAATATGATTTGTGAGTAGTTACTTTTGTTCTTGAGGGCATGGGAGAAGTCTTGTCATAAGTAATCATGTGAATTTGGTATTCGTTCTATATTTTGATGATATGTATGTTGTTGCTTCCCTCAGTGGTGTTATGTGAACATCGACTACATGACACTTCACCATCTTTGGGCCTAAGGGAAAGCATTGTGGAGTAGTAATTAGATGATGGGTTACTAGAGTGACACAAGCTTAAACCCTAGTTTATGCACTATTTCGTAAGGGGCTGATTTGGATCCATATGTTTCATGCTATGGTAAGATTTATCTTAATTCTTCTTTCGTAGTTGCAGATGCTTGTGAGAGGGGGTAATCATAAGTGGGAGACTTGTTCAAGTAAGAACAACACCCAAGCACCGGTCCACCCACATATAAAATTATCAAAGTAACGAACATGAATCAAATAAACATGATGAAAGTGACTAGATGAAATTCCTGTGTGTCCTCAAGAACGCTTTGCTTGCTATAAGAGAAAGTTCCGGCTTGTCCTTTGCTATAAAAAGGATCGGGCTACCTTGCTGCACCTTTGTTACAGTTGCTACTTGTTGCTCATTACAAAATACCTTGCTATCAAACTACTTGTTACCTATAATTTCAGTGCATGCAAAAAATACCTTGCTGAAAACCACTTGTCATTTCCTTCTGCTCCTCGTTGGGTTCGACACTCTTACTTATTGTAAGGACTGCGATTGATCCCCTATACATGTGGGTAATCAGCTATCGGGTGCCGATTTTGGATCCCATAACCCGTTAACAACCTGGCGATTTTCCACGTGTCAGCTCGGCGTTACGACAAATGGCATACATTCAGTGGATAAAGAGGCACCTATGATACATCGACACGTGGCGCAGCCCAACAGTGGCACATTTAAATAAAAAGGCCAGCCCTGTTGTCGGTGTCAAAACCGGCGGATCTCGGGTAGGGGGTTCCGAACTGTGCGTCTAAGGTCGATGGTAACAGGAGACAGGGGACACGATGTTTACCCACGTTCGGGCCCTCTCTATGGAGGTAATACCCTACTTCCTGCTTGATTGATCTTGATGAATATGAGTATTACAAGAGTTGATCTACCACGAGATCGTAATGGCTAAACCCTAGAAGTCTAGCCTGTATGACTATGGTAATGAATATCTCCCCTTCCGGACTAAGTCCTCCGGTTTATATAGACACCGGGGAGATCTAGGGTTACATAGAGTCGGTTACATAGAAAGGAATCTGCATAGTTGATCGCCAATCTTGCTTTCCACGCCAAGGAGAGTCCTATCCGGACACGGGTGCAGTCTTCGGCCTTCATATCTTCACAGCCCATCAGTCCGGCCCATGGATAACAGGCCGGACGCCCGAGGACCCCTTAGTCCAGGACTCCCTCAGTAGCCCCTGAACCTGGCTTCAATGACGAGGAGTCCGACGCGCAGATTTGACTTCGGCATTGCAAGGCGGGTTCCCCTTTCCGAACTCCAAGATAGTCTTCAGACGCAATGATTGTATCCGGACCTGTAACACACACCACACATAACCGCAGAGAGAATATAATACTTCCACGAGTTCAATCCACCGACAACTTTTTTCAACATGACATCACGTCCTACCGGTCATAATTCCGAACCGTTTTTCTTCTGCCGCTCCACGTTCGAGACGCGGTTGCCATTGGCACGTCTTGTCGAAGCAGAGATCGTGTCCCCTAATCACGGGATTCTCATTAATACGGGCGTGGGTAACCCAACCGTGCTGTTTACACAGCCCTTGGGAATAGGCGAGTTCTGAGGCGAGTGGGGAGGCGTTCAATATCCACCACCTTTATAAGGGGATAAGGATTCCCGTTCTTCACCCACGCCTTCTCTCTTTCTCAGCCCTTCCATCCTCGAGCTCCAGCGCCCAAGTTCCCATCTTTCTCCATCTCCAGAAAGCATCTGACCATATCCGGATCCGGAGGTCAAGGCAAGTGGATGTCTCCTCCGTCAAGGAGAAGGACATTACTGAGCTTCGGGCGGCCGGGTACTTGGCGAAGGAAATCACCCACCGTCTGCCGTCCCAGGGACAAGTCGTCCCCACTCCGAAGCCCAACGAGAGGGTGGTATTCATCCCTCATTTCTTCCGTGGGCTAGGGTTTCCACTCCACCCTTTTGTCCGCGGGCTGATGTATTATTACGGGATAGATTTCCATGATCTGTCCCCGAACTCCTTCCTCAACATCGCAGTGTTCATCGTCGTGTGTGAGGCCTTCCTCCGCATCCAACCCCACTTCGGGCTGTGGCTCAAAGTCTTCAATGTGAAGTCGAAGGTGGTGGATGGCCAGCACGTGGAGTGCGGAGGAGCCATGGTGAGTAAGTTGTCCAATGTCTCCTGGCCGAAAGGCACTTTCGTGGAGACTGTCAAGGAATGGCAGAAACAATGGTTCTACATTACGGAACCCCGCGGCACCAACTGGGCCGCGGCTGCCGAATTCAGACCCGGTGCTCCAATGCGGCTCACCTCCTGTGTCGAGAAGAGCCCAAACAGATGTTCGCCAGATGAGTTGATAGTGCTGCAGACGCGCATTCAGAGCATGGTGGACAAGAATGTCAAACTTGTTGATATAATCCAGGTGATGCTAGTTCGCCGGATCCTCCCGTGTCAAAGCCTAAGTTGTCCGCTATGGAAATTCAACCCGAAGAAGCACCATACCCTGAAGAGGCTCTTCGAGACCACTCACAAAGATGCTTGGAGGTTGCTCTTTAAGGGCAACAAGATACCACCAGCCACGAATTCGGACCGTTGGCATGATGTCAACCACCCCGCCAACGAGGTAAGTTTTTAACGCGTCCTCTACTTGTCTGTTTCAAGGAGGATATCTAAGCTTTTATCATCATTCCTGCTTCAGGACTGGATGGAGAGGGTGAAGCGGATCCAGTGTCCGGCTCCGCTGCCTAAAGAACCAGTCATCCCGCATTTAGCGAAGATGCTGGTGCCGGCACCCTATAAGGCGCCGGAGAAGAAGGCCAAGAAGAAGGCCAAGGAGAAGGCCAAGGGGACCAAAAGTGGCCCCCATCGCAAGGGTGCTTCGGACGTGGCGTCCGGAGACGAAGAGACCCATTCCTCCGTCCCTGGGGACGACAACAAGGAGGAGGAGGAGAACCCTCCCCCTGAGGAGGGAAAGAAGAAGAGGGCGGCCTCCACGAATCTGGAGGCGGGGACGCCAAAGAAGGGGAAGGGCTCCCTTGCGATCAACCCCGCGTGGGACGTTGACAGCAGTCCGGAGCAACGCCTCCGCACTAAGCCCAGGCCGCATCATAAGTGCTATGACTCATGCATGCCCGTATATCCGGCCTCTCCTCTTTATTGTATTGACATGGTTAATCATGCTATTACAGTCCGGCCCACGATAGCTCCCCGCGATCCTCATCAGAGGATTCGCTGGACTCGAAGGAGATGGCCAGTGAAACACCGTCGGCCGCTTACTCTCCCAAGGCCAAGGGAGACGACGAGGTGCTCTCCCGACGAACCTTCCCAGGCCCGGGAGAGGCGCTAGAAGGCGAAGCCCCCGTCGCTGAACATCAGGGGGAGTCAATTCCCATGGAGACTGGGGGTGAGGGCCGTATTCAATTTGGCCCTCCACCGGACTCGATTCCGGAGACCGGTACGGCTCCAGGATCTGGCACGCAGCCTCCTTCGAAAGGAGGGGGTGTGCCTATTCCCCCGGTGACCCCTGTCCAACCAGGGGCACCAGATAATCTGCTGGAAGCGCTGCAAGGTGCTTCCATTATGGAAGAGCACCGTGTTCTTATGGGCACGGTGATTGAAAGGGTTCAGTCCGCCAAGAGCGGACTGACCGAAGCCTACAGCAACCTGCTGACAGGTTTTGAGGTAAGCGACGCAAAAGGAGAAAATCCCGATATAGACAGTAGCCCCTGAGACACTGTCCAGTGTTCGGAAAGAAAAAACCGGATAGAGGATCAATCTTTGATGGCAGGTAACTAATTAAACTTGTCTGAACCAAATGCGCAGGCGTCGCTGTTGGCCGCAGCCTCACATACTGCCAAAGTCTCCGAGTTAAAGCAGAGACTGGAGCGGACGGAGGAGGAGCTCGGTCAGGTGAGGAGGCAGCTCCAAGAAAAACAGGGTATGTGATAACCCATTTATATTAAGAAGGTGAAATGATATGCATTGACTAAAGTGTCAAGATGTGTATAGGAGCGGCGACCGAGGTCGAGGCCCTGAAAGAGGCCCTGGCCGAAGCCGAGGGGAAGGCTGTCAAGGAGCAGGCCGCCCGTAAGAAGCTCAAGGCCCGGGTCAATGAGGTCCAACAAGAGCTCCAAGACGCGGTGAAGAAGTGTGAGACCTTGGAGCACGATGTGTCGGTTCGAGAGACCGAACTTGACAAGGCTCGTCAAAGCACTGAAACGGCCCGGAGTGAGGCCCGGAGCGCCCTCCAGGAGATCCAGGAGGCCAGGAAGATCGCGGCGGGTAAGGCATTTAGTATGCAAAGCAAGTATGTGAAGAGGAAGTATTTGTTACTAACCCGGATTCGGAGTTCTCCAGGAGCTTTTGCCGATCTGCTGTGCAGCGTATCCGACGCCGCACAGTTCTTCCGAGCCGAAGAAGGGAGCTCCACGGAGAAGCTGTTCTGGTCGCAACATCTGGCGCCAGAACATCCAGTGCCCTTTACCAATCAGCTGAAATAGCTGGTGGAGCTGCATAGGGTGGCCGAACTAGCCATGAAGGATTTGATAATCCGGCTATGGCCAGCCGAAGCTATGCCCGGCAGCTACTTCGGACTCGTGAAGCGGCTGGTGAACGCTTGTCCTCGACTGGACGTCATCAAGCGATCGGCCTGTATTAAAGGTGCGCACATGGCCTTCGCCCGTTGCAAGATGTGGTGGGCGAAGATGGACGTCGTCGAGGTGGCCAGGGGGCCGCCAGAGGGCAAGGAGCACCGCACACCCGAGCGCTATTTTGCGGACATCCTAGAGGGGTCTCGCCTTGTGGCAACGCAGTGTGGGAAAGACATTATTTTTGAATGAATGTCATCGAGTTGCCTCTACCTTGTATAATAAGACAGAGTGGTTATGTAATATGGTTTATGTTTTGAAAATTTTACCTCCTGTGCGGCCGTGTTATATGAAATCTGAGGGTTTTCCAGTCGTCGGCTTCTGCCCTCACGTAGATAGTACGGAGGTGTTCGGGATGGTTTCTAAACAATCTCGATCCGATTATATGGTCCTTGAAGGAGTTGTTTAGCGCAACGAACCAGGCAATCGGACTATGCGGCGTTAACGCCCTCACTTAGCCATAGGAGTTTGACAAACAAAATTGCTGGTGCAGCCCCTAGTATCGAACTAGAGTGCTTTAAGCGCCCGACTGGGAAGTACCGATCCTTCGCGTAACGCAGAAGAAATCTCCAACGATTTGCGACCTCCGAACAGCTGACCGACTCTCGCCTCATCAAGACAGTCAGTTTTCGGCTTTCTCTACTGAGGTGCTCGTCCGGCTAAACCAGGGCACAATCGCAGTAGTTCTCCCTTTACTACCCTAGCCGATGTAGCGGAACGTAAGGTAGTAAGCACAGGAGCCGGGCAACCCAACTATTGACCAAAGACATGATTCGGAGTCAATACATATAATGCTAAATTCGGGGTGCCGAACTTATCTATAAGAAGTGTTCGAACTTTGTTGCCGTATGGTGGGGCGCTGGGCAGCCCCTGGCAAATATGAAACGTACCAAAGTGTACGGGTGCTAGAAGATAAGTAATTAAAGGAAAACAGAAAGGGAGCAGAGGTAATATCAGGGACCCTTGAACTTGGGTCATGAACTGTTTCCTTTATAATTGGATTAATGCGTCAAAGCGCATTGATACAAATAGTGCGGAATGTTGGGGAACGTAGCAGAAATTCAAAATTTTCTACGCATCACCAAGATCAATCTATGGAGTAATCTAGCAACGAGGGGAAGGGGAGTGCATCTACATACCATTGTAGATCGCGATGCGGAAGCGTTGCAAGAACGCGGATGAGGGAGTCGTACTCGTAGCGATTCAGATCGCGGTTGATTCCGATCTAAGCACCGAAGAACGGTGCCTCCGCGTTCAACACACGTGCAGCCCGGTGACGTCTCCCACGCCTTGATCCAGCAAGGAGAGAGGGAGAGGTTGGGGAAGAATCCATCCAGCAGCAGCACGACGGCGTGATGGTGGTGGAGGAGCGTGGCAATCCCGCAGGGCTTCGCCAAGCACCGCGGGAGAGGAGGAGGAGGGAGAGGGGTAGGGCTGCGCCGAAAGAGAGACTTTCTCGTGTGTCTTGGGCAGCCCAAACCTCAACTATATATAAGGGGGGGGGCTGCGCCCCCTCTAGGGTTCCCACCCCAAGAGGAGGCGGCCAGCCCTAGATCCCATCCAAGGGGGGCGGCCAAGGGGAGGAGAGGGGGGGCGCCACTAGGGTGGGCCTTAAGGCCCATCTGGACTAGGGTTTGCCCCCTCCCACTCTCCCAAGCGTCTTGGGCCTTGGTGGGGGGTGCACCAGCCCACCTGGGGCTGGTCCCCTCCCACACTTGGCCCACGCAGCCTTCTGGGGCTGGTGGCCCCACTTGGTGGACCCCCGGGACCCTCCCGGTGGTCCCGGTACATTACCGATATCACCCGAAACTTTTCCGGTGACCAAAACAGGACTTCCCATATATAAATCTTTACCTCCGGACCATTCCGGAACTCCTCGTCACGTCCGGGATCTCATCCGGGACTCCGAACAACATTCGGTAACCACGTACATACTTTCCCTATAACCCTAGCGTCATCGAACCTTAAGCGTGTAGACCCTACGGGTTCGGGAACCATGCAGACATGACCGAGACGTTCTCCGGTCAATAACCAACAGCGGGATCTGGATACCCATGTTGGCTCCCACATGTTCCACGATGATCTCATCGGATGAACCACGATGTCAGGGATTCAATCAATCCCGTATGCAATTCCCTTTGTCCATCGGTATGTTACTTGCCCGAGATTCGATCGTCGGTATCCCTATACCTTGTTCAATCTCGTTACCGGCAAGTCTCTTTACTCGTTCCGTAACTCACATCATCCCGTGATCAACTCCTTGGTCACATTGTGCACATTATGATGATGTCCTACCGAGTGGGCCCAGAGATACCTCTCCGTTTACACGGAGTGACAAATCCCAGTCTCGATTCGTGCCAACCCAACAGACACTTTCGGAGATACCTGTAGTGCACCTTTATAGCCACCCAGTTACGTTGTGATGTTTGGTACACCCAAAGCATTCCTACGGTATCCGGGAGTTGCACAATCTCATGGTCTAAGGAAATGATACTTGACATTAGAAAAGCTCTGAGCAAACGAACTACACGATCTTGTGCTAGGCTTAGGATTGGGTCTTGTCCATCACATCATTCTCCTAATGATGTGATCCCGTTATCAACGACATCCAATGTCCATGGTCAGGAAACCGTAACCATCTATTGATCAACGAGCTAGTCAACTAGAGGCTTACTAGGGACATGGTGTTGTCTATGTATCCACACATGTATCTGAGTTTCCTATCAATACAATTGTAGCATGGATAATAAACGATTATCGTGAACAAGGAAATATAATAATAACCAATTTATTATTGCCTCTAGGGCATATTTCCAACAGTCTCCCACTTGCACTAGAGTCAATAATCTAGTTCACATCACCATGTGATTAACACTGACAGGTCACATCACCATGTGACCAACATCCAAAGAGTTTACTAGAGTCAACAATCTAGTTCACATCACTATGTGATTAACACTCAATGAGTTCTGGTTTGATCATGTTATGCTTGTGAGAGAGGTTATTAGTCAACGGGTCTGAACCTTTCAGATCCGTGTGTGCTTTACGAATATCTATGTCATCTTGTGGATGCTACCACGCGTTATTTGGAGCCATTTCAAATAATTGCTCTACTATACGAATCCGGTTTACTACTCAGAGTCATCCGGATTAGTGTCAAAGTTCGCATCGATGTAACCCTTTACGACGAACTCCTTTTCACCTCCATAATCGAGAAAATTCCTTAGTCCACTAGATACTAAGGATAAGTTCGACCGCTGTCATGTGATCCATTCCCGGATCACTATTGTACCCCTTGACCAACTCATGGCAAGGCACACTTCATGTGCGGTACACATCATAGCATACTGTAGAGCCTACGTCTAAAGCATAGGGGACGACCTTCGTCCTTTCTTTCTCTTCTGCTGTGGTCAGGTCTTGAGTCTTACTCAATACTCACACCTTGTAACACAGCCAAGAACTCCTTCTTTGCTGATCTATTTTGAACTCTTTCAAAATCATGTCAAGGTGTGCGTTCTTTGAAAGTATCATCAGGCATCTTGATCTATCTCTATAGATCTTGATGCCCAATATGTAAGCAGCTTTATCCAGGTCTTCCTTTGAAAAACTCCTTTCAAACAACCCTTTATGCTTTCCAGAAATTTTACATCATTTCGGATTAACAATATGTCATTCACATATACTCATCAGAAATGTTGTAGCGCTCCCACTCACTTTATTGTAAATACAAGTTTCTAACAAACTTTGTATAAACCCAAAAACTTTGATCACTCCATCAAAGCGTATATTCTGACACCGAGATGCTTGCTCTAGTCCATGGAAGGATTGCTGGAGCTAGCATACCTTTTAGCATCCTTAGGATCGACAAAACCTTTCTGATTGTATCAAATACAACCTTTCCTTACGAAAACTGGTAAGGAAACTTGTTTTAACATCCATCTGCCAGATTTCACAAATGCAGCTAATGCTAACATGATTCCGATAGACTTAAGCATCGCTACGGATGAGAAAATCTCATCGTAGTCAACTCCTTGAACTTGTGGAAATACTCTTTGCCACAAGTCGTGCTTCATAGACGGTAACATTACCGTCCACGTCCGTCTTCTTCTCAAAGATTCATTTATCTCGGATTTCATGGCTTCTAACCATTTGTCGGAATATGGGCCCACCATCGCTTCTCCATAGCTCGTAGGTTCAGTATTGTCCAACAACATGATATCTCAGACAGGATCACGTACCACTCTGAAGTAGCACGCATCCTCGTCGTCCTACGAGGTTTGGTAGTGACTTGATCCAAAGTTTCATGATCACTATCATAAGCTTCCGGTTCAATTGGTGTAGGTGCCACAGGAACAACTTCCTGTGACCTGCTACACACTAGTTGAAGTGACGGTTCAATAACCTTATCAAGTCTCCACCATCCTCCCACTCAATTCTTTCGAGAGAAACTTTTCCTCGAGAAAGGACTCATTTCTAGAAGCAATTACTTTTGCTTCCAGATCTGAAATAGGAGGTATACCCAACTGTTTTGGGTATTCTATGAAGATGCATTTATCCGCTTTGGGTTCGAGCTTATCAGCCTGAAACTTTTTCACATAAGCATCGCAGCCCCAAACTTTTAAGAAACGACAACTTAGGTTTCTCTAAACGGTGTCGTCTCAACGGAATTGCGTGGTGCCCCTTTAAAGTGAATGCGGTTGTCTCTAATGCCTAACCCATAAACGATAGTGGTAATTCGATAAGAGACATCATGGTATGCACCATATCCAATAGGGTGCAGTTATGATGTTCGGACACACCATCACACTATGGTGTTCCAGGCCGTATTAATTGTGAAACACTTTCCACAATGTCTTAATTGTGTGCCAAACTCGTAACTCAGATACTCATCTCTATGATCATATCACAGACATTTTATCCTCTTGTCACGACGATCTTCAACTTCACTCCAAAATTACTTGAACCTTTCAATAATTCAGACTTGTGTTTCATCAAGTAAATACACTCAGCATCTACTCAAATCATCTGTGAAGTAAGAACATAACGATATCCACTGCATGCCTCAGCACTCATTGGACTGCATACATCAAAATGTATTACTTCCAATAAGTTGCTCTCTTGTTCCATCTTACTGAAAACGAGGCCTTTCAGTCATCTTGCCCATGTGGTGTGATTTGCATGTCTCAAGTGATTCAAAATCAAGTGAGTCCAAACGATCCATCTGCATGGAGTTTCTTCATGCATATATACCAATAGACATGGTTCACATGTCTCAATCTTTTCAAAAATGAGTGAGTCCAAAGATCCATCTACATGGAGCTTCTTCATGCGTTCTATACCAATATGACTCAAATGGCAGTGCCACAAGTATGTGGTACTATCATTACTATTTTATATCTTTTTGGCACGAACATGTGTATCACTGCGATCAAGATTCATTTTAGGTGCAAGACCATTGAAGGTATTATTCAAATAAACAGAGTAACCATTATTCTCCTTAAATGAATAACCGTATTGCGATAAACATAATCCAATCATGTTTATGCTCAACGCAAACACCAAATAACAATTATTTAGGTTTAACACCAATCTCGATGGTAGAGGGAGCATGCGATGCTTGATCACATCAACCTTGGAAACACTTCCAACACATATCGTCATCTCACCTTTAGCTAGTCTCCGTTTATTCCGCAGCTTTTATTTCGAGTTACTAACACTTAGCAACCGAACCGGCATCTAATACCCTGGTGCTGCTTGGAGTACTAGTAAAGTACACATTCATATAATGTATATCCAATATACTTCTGTCGACCTTGCCTGCCTTCTCATCTACCAAGTATCTAGGGTAGTTCTGCTTCAGTGACCGTTCCCCTCATTACAGAAGCACTTAGTCTCCGGTTTGGGTTCAACCTTGGGATTCTTCACTAGAGCAGCAACTGATTTGCCGTTTCATGAAGTATCCCTTCTTGCCCTTGCCCTTCTAGAAACTAGTGGTTTTACTAACCATCAACAATTGATGCTCCTTCTTGATTTCTACTTTCGCGGTGTCAAACATCGCGAGTTGCTCAAGGATCATCATGTCTATCCCTGATATGTTATAGTTCATCACGAAGCTCTAATAGCTTGGTGGCAGTGACTATGGAGAACCATCACTATCTCATCTGGAAGATTAACTCCCACTCGATTCAAGCGATTGTGGTACTCAGACAATCTGAGCACACACTCAACGATTGAGCTTTTCTCCCTTAGTTTGCAGGCTTAAGAAACTTGTCAGAGGTCTCATACCTCTTGACGTGGGCACTAGTCTGAAATCCCAATTTCAGTCTTCGGAACATCTCATATGTTCTGCGACGTTTCAAAAACCGTCTTTGGTGCCACAATTCTAAACCGTTAGCATTACGCATTAAACTATCACGTAGTCATCAAACGTGTATCTCAGATGTTCCGTAACATCTACGGACGACGCTGAGGTTCAGCACACCGAGCGGTGCATTAAGGACATAAGCCTTCTGTGCAGCAATGAGGACAATCCTCAGTTTACGGACCTAGTCCGCATAATTGCTACTATCAACTTTCAACTAAATTTTCTCTAGGAACATATCTTAAACAGTAGAACTAAAGCGTATGACATAATTTGCAAAGACCTTTTGACTATGTTCATGATAATGAAGTTCATCTGATTATTGAATGAACTCTCACTCAGATAGACATCCCTCTAGTCATCTAAGTGATACATGATCCGAGTCAAACTAGGCCGTGTCCGATCATCACGTGAGACGGACTAGTCATCATCGGTGAACATCTCCATGTTGATCGCATCTACTATACGACTCATGTTCGATCTTTCAATCTCTTGTGTTCCGAGGCCATGTCTGTACATGCTAGGCTCGTCAAGTCAACCTAAGTGTTTCGCATGTGTTCCGAGGCCATGTCTGTACATGCTAGGCTCGTCAACACCCGTTGTATTCGAACGTTAGAATCTATCACACCCGATCATCACGTGGTGCTTCGAAACAACGAACCTTCGCAACGGTGCACAGTTAGGGGGAACACTTCTCTTGAAATTTTAGTGAGGGATCATCTTATTTATGCTACCGTCGTTCTAAGCAAATAAGATGTAAAACATGATAAACATCACATTCAATCAAATAGTGACATGATATGGCCAATATCATTTTGCTCCTTTGATCTCCATCTTCGGGGCACCATGATCATCTTCGTCGCCGGCATGACACCATGATCTCCATCATCATGATCTCCATCATTGTGTCTTCATGAAGTTGTCACGCCAACGATTACTTCCACTTCTATGGCTAACGCGCTTAGCAATAAAGTAAAGTAATTTACATGGTGTTATTCAATGACACGCAGGTCATACAAAAAATAAAGACAACTCCTATGGCTCCTGCCGGTTGTCATACTCATCGACATGCAAGTCGTGATTCCTATTACAAGAATATGATCAATCTCATACATCACATATTCTGGCCATATCACATCACATAGCACATGCTGCAAAAACAAGTTAGACGTCCTCTAATTGTTGTTGCAAGTTTTTACGTGGCTTGTATAGGTTTCTAGCAAGAACGTTTCTTACCTACGTAAAACCACAATGTGATATGCCAATTTCTATTTACCCTTCATAAGGACCCTTTTCATCGAATCCGTTCCGACTAAAGTCGGAGAGACAGACACCCGCTAGCCACCTTATGCAACTAGTGCATGTCAGTCGGTGGAACCTGTCTCACGTAAGCGTACGTGTAAGGTCGGTCCGGGCCGCTTCATCCCACAATGCCGCCGAAACAAGATAAGACTAGTAGCGGCAAGAAGAATTGGCAACATCTACGCCCACAACTACTTTGTGTTCTACTCGTGCATAGAAACTACGCATAAACCTAGCTCATGATGCCACTGTTGAGGAACGTAGCAGAAATTCAAAATTTTCTACGCATCACCAAGATCAATCTATGGAGTAATCTAGCAACGAGGGGAAGGGGAGTGCATCTACATACCATTGTAGATCGCGATGCGGAAGCGTTGCAAGAACGCAGATGAGGGAGTCATACTCGTAGCGATTCAGATCGCGGTTGATTCCGATCTAAGCACCGAAGAACGGTGCCTCCGCGTTCAACACACGTGCAGCCCGGTGACGTCTCCCACGCCTTGATCCAGCAAGGAGAGAGGGAGAGGTTGGGGAAGAATCCATCCAGCAGCAGCACGACGGCGTGATGGTGGTGGAGGAGCGTGGCAATCCCGCAGGGCTTCGCCAAGCACCGCGGGAGAGGAGGAGGAGGGAGAGGGGTAGGGCTGCGCCGAAAGAGAGACTTTCTCGTGTGTCTTGGGCAGCCCAAACCTCAACTATATATAAGGGGGGGGGAGGGGGCTGCGCCCCCTCTAGGGTTCCCACCCCAAGAGGAGGCGGCCAGCCCTAGATCCCATCCAAGGGGGGCGGCCAAGGGGAGGAGAGGGGGGCGCCACTAGGGTGGGCCTTAAGGCCCATCTGGACTAGGGTTTGCCCCCTCCCACTCTCCCAAGCGCCTTGGGCCTTGGTGGGGGGGCGCACCAGCCCACCTGGGGCTGGTCCCCTCCCACACTTGGCCCACGCAGCCTTCTGGGGCTGGTGGCCCCACTTGGTGGACCCCCGGGACCCTCCCGGTGGTCCCGGTACATTACCGATATCACCCGAAACTTTTTCGGTGACGAAAACAGGACTTCCCATATATAAATCTTTACCTCCGGACCATTCCGGAACTCCTCGTGACGTCCGGGATCTCATCCGGGACTCCGAACAACATTCGGTAACCACGTACATACTTTCCCTATAACCCTAGCGTCATCGAACCTTAAGCGTGTAGACCCTACGGGTTCGGGAACCATGCAGACATGACCGAGACGTTCTCCGGTCAATAACCAACAGCGGGATCTGGATACCCATGTTGGCTCCCACATGTTCCACGATGATCTCATCGGATGAACCACGATGTCGGGGATTCAATCAATCCCGTATGCAATTCCCTTTGTCCATCGGTATGTTACTTGCCCGAGATTCGATCGTCGGTATCCCTATACCTTGTTCAATCTCGTATGCAAGTCTCTTTACTCGTTCCGTAACTCACATCATCCCGTGATCAACTCCTTGGTCACATTGTGCACATTATGATGATGTCCTACCGAGTGGGCCCAGAGATACCTCTCCATTTACACGGAGTGACAAATCCCAGTCTCGATTCGTGCCAACCCAACAGACACTTTCAGAGATACCTGTAGTGCACCTTTATAGCCACCCAGTTACGTTGTGACGTTTGGTACACCCAAAGCATTCCTACGGTATCCGGGAGTTGCACAATCTCATGGTCTAAGGAAATGATACTTGACATTAGAAAAGCTCTGAGCAAACGAACTACACGATCTTGTGCTAGGCTTAGGATTGGGTCTTGTCCATCACATCATTCTCCTAATGATGTGATCCCGTTATCAACGACATCCAATGTCCATGGTCAGGAAACCATAACCATCTATTGATCAACGAGCTAGTCAAGTAGAGGCTTACTAGGGACATGGTGTTGTCTATGTATCCACACATGTATCTGAGTTTCCTATCAATACAATTGTAGCATGGATAATAAACGATTATCGTGAACAAGGAAATATAATAATAACCAATTTATTATTGCCTCTAGGGCATATTTCCAACACGGAAAGCGGCCGGCTATTTAACATGCCACAACCAAAGTCGAGCTGCGTGTGGTTCCTGAAAACAGGTAGAGTAATCGTTGAATTGACCTCTAGAGCTTCCCCTGTACGCCTGTGCTTCTTGCCATCCTGTTGTACTTATCCTTTGACAGGACCAGTAATCAGGCCGTCGAAGGAGGCTTGTATAAAAGAAACCTGAAAAAAGGGAAAGGAAATACTAAAGTTATATGTGAGTCCGGGATCGGTCTAGCCGAACTCTGGGTCACAAGCTAGATGTGCCTCCGTCGATGCCCATGGAATTTTGAGTGCGTAATTATGTACGCGTGGTACGAATGCCACTACCTTATTGGCACTAGGACGGAGGCCGAATTGCTAGTCGAGCTCTTGACGAGCCGATCTGTCCTGTTGCAGTGTGGTCCGGACCCTCTTAATGATGTCCAGGGGCTCGGTAGCCGGATTCCGGTTTTGCTTGAGAAGGCCGCTCTGTACCTCTGCTGCTAAGGCGGCGGTGTGCTCTTCTGTATGGAGGGAGCGTTCCGTGTTTCCATTGACTATTATGACACCGCGCGGACCGGGCATCTTGAGCTTGAGGTAAGGATAGTGTGGCACCGCGTTGAATCGCGCGAATGCGGTCCGTCCAAGCAGAGCGTGATAGCCGCTGCGAAAGGGGACGATGTTGAAGATTAACTCTTCGCTTCGGAAGTTGTCCGGAGATCTGAACACAACCTCTGGTGTGATTGAGCCCGTACAACGGGCTTCTACGCCTGGTATGACTCCTTTAAAGGTAGTCTTTGTAGGCTTGATCCGTGAGGGGTTAATGCCCATTTTACGCACAGTATCCTGATAGAGCAGGTTAAGGCTGCTACCACCGTCCATGAGGACTCGTGTCAGGTGAAAGCCGTCGATGATTGGGTCGAGGACCAGCGCGGCCGAACCGCCGTGACGGATACTAGTCGGATGATCCCGATGATCAAAGGTGATCGAGAATGACGACCATGGGTTAAATTTTGGGGCGACTGGCTCTACCGCATAGACGTCCCTGAGTGCGCGCTTGCGTTCCCTTTTGGGGATGTGTGTCGCATATATCATGTTCACCGTTTTGACTTGAGGGGGAAACTTCTTCTGCCCTCCTGTTTTCGGCTGCCGGGGCTCTTCGTCATCGTCCTCACTTTGTGATCCGTTTTCCCTGTTATTGGCGTTTAACTTGCCGGCCTGTTTAAAAACCCAACAATCCCTGTTGGTATGATTGGCTAGTTTGTCTGGGGTGCCATGTATTTGGCACAGACGATCGAGTATGCGGTCCAAGCTGGATGGTCCCTTACTGTTCCTTTTATACTGCTTCTTCCGCTGACCGGACTTGGAGCCATTGAATCTGGCATTAACTGTAGTGTCATCGGTGTTATCGCCATTGCTTCGGCGTTTGTTTCTGTTGCGTCGGAGCTTGCCGTTGCTGTTTTTCACCTCAGAAGGGCCTGCCTCGCTGGCTGTGTTTTTGCTGCGAGCTAGCCAACTATCCTCACCCGCGCAGAAGCGGGTCATGAGTGCCATAAGGGCTGCCATAGATTTTGGCTTTTCTTGGCCGAGGTGGCGGGCGAGCCATTCATCGCGGATGCTGTGTTTAAAGGCCGCTAGGGCTTCGGCATCCGGACAATCAACGATCTGGTTCTTTTTGGTTAGGAACCTAGTCCAAAATTTCATGGCTGACTCTGTGGGCTGTTGCACAATGTGACTTAAATCATCTGCGTCCGGAGGCCGGACGTATGTTCCTTGGAAGTTGTCCAGGAAGGCTTCTTCCAAATCTTCCCAGCTGCCGATAGAGTTTTCTGGCAGGCTGTTCAACCAGTACCGGGTTGGTCCTTTGAGTTTTAGTGGGAGATATTTGATGGCGTGGAGGTCATCGCCACGAGCCATATGAATATGGAGGAAAAAATCCTTGATCCAGACCGGGGGGTCTGTTGTCCCATCATATGATTCGATGTTTACGGGTTTAAACCCTTATAGGAATTCATGATCCATTACTTCATCAGTAAAGCAAAGAGGGTGTGCGGCACCTCTATATCGGGCCACGTCGCGGCGTAGCTCCGATGGAGTCCTTCTGCGGAGTTCGGCCCGGGAGTGACTAGACTTGTTGCGTCCGAATAGGTGGACGTCGTCACGTGTTGGGGCACCCCCTCGCGATCCGTAGATCAATCTACTATGTCCTGCATTGTTATCCAATTTTTGCCGCAGGTCATAGGTATGTCCCCGAGCTGTTTTATCTCCACCCTTACGGTGAGGTGGAGTGGGCTTGTGTTCGGCTTGAGTTGCCGCTTTGTCCCGACCCCGTGGTGGTCGATCAACCGTATTACGCGATGACGGTATGGGCTCCAATGCCTCATCATCAAACTGAGGTAGCAATTTACGCTGCGGGTAACTTTTGGCTGGGCGCTTAAGGCCGTATTCTTCAGCTGCCAGGACATCAGTCCATTTATCGTTGAGTAGATTTTGATCAGCTTGAAGCTGCTGCTGCTTCTTTTTCAGGCTCCTTGCAGTGGCTATTAACTAGCGCTTAAAGCGCTCCTGCTCGAGGGGCTCCTCAGGCACAATAAAGTCCTCGTTGACGAGGCTTGCCTCCTCCTCGGAAAGCAGATGATAACTACCATCCTCCGAGTCTTCATTGATGGCCTGTTCGTCAGGGCTGGCTTGCCCATCTTCCTGATTGTCCTGTTCGGTGGTTTGTTCGTCGAGGTCTTCTACGTCTTCGGCACCGTCCGGGGTGTTGTCATCTCCTGTGCCGGTGTTGCTTTCCTTGCTGTGGCGTGGTTTAGAGCGGCGCCGTTGGCACCGGCGCTTTGGTTTTGACTTAGAGGGGTCATCCTCCTTGGCAAGGTTTTCTTTGTCATCACCACTATTATCCTTTGGTGTATCCACCATGTATACGTCATATGAGGAGGTGGCCGTCCATCATCCGGTGAATGGTGTGGCTTGGGCCTCCTCTTCTCCGGCATCGTCGTCCATACCGTCGATGTCTTTGGAGTCATAATCGAGTGTGTGTCGGTTAAATCATCGACGGTGGCTATGAAGTGGGTGGTGGGTGGGAAACGAAATTCCCCATCATCGTCCTCTAGTTCGAACCGAACATAGTTCGGCTGCGAGTCCTCCGCCATGGACAGGTTCTTTAATGAGTCTAGCACATCACCCAAGGGCGAGTGTTGGAAGATGTCTACGACGCTGAATTTGAAAATCGATAACCGATCAAGCTCGGTGTTCGCAGACGCACGTGGTTCGGAACTTGCAGCCGGAAACGAGTCCGGAGTTCCGTTGACATAGATAATGCACATCGCCCAAGGGCTATTGTCTGTGTGCGGCTCCGATGTCGCGGAATCTGCAGCCTCCGTGGCGGGGTTGAGCTTCCCGTCCTCGGATGGCGCGATTTGCTCCGGATCTAAGGCCAGAGTAGTTATAGGAGTCATCTCCTGGATGTGGTTCAATGACAGATTTAAGTCATGTTCACCGGGTAAGAAGGAGCGGTCACCACGGTCTCGAATCCGGTGAAGATCAAGTCTCCATGGATGTCCGCAACGTAATTCAAGCTTCCGAATCTGACCTCATGGCCAGGGGCGTAGCTATCAATCTGCTCCAGATGGCCAAGCGAGTTGGCCCGCAGTATGAAGCCGCCGAACACAAAGATCTGTCCGGGGAGGAAGGTTCCCTCTTGTACAGCGTCGCTATGGACGATTGAAGGAGCCATCAAACCTATTGAGGACGGCACAGTGGAACTCTCAATGAAAGCACCAATGTCGGTGTCAAAACCGGCGGATCTCGGGTAGGGGGTCCCGAACTGTGCGTCTAAGGTCGATGGTAACAGGAGACAGGGGACACGATGTTTACCCAGGTTCGGGCCCTCTCTATGGAGGTAATACCCTACTTCCTGCTTGATTGATCTTGATGAATATGAGTATTACAAGAGTTGATCTACCACGAGATCGTAATGGCTAAACCCTAGAAGTCTAGCCTGTATGACTATGGTAATGAATATCTCCCCTTCCGGACTAAGTCCTCCGGTTTATATAGACACCAGGGAGATCTAGGGTTACATAGAGTCGGTTACATAGAAAGGAATTTGCATAGTTGATCGCCAATCTTGCTTTCCACGCCAAGGAGAGTCCTATCCGGACACGGGTGCAGTCTTCGGCCTTCATATCTTCACAGCCCATCAGTCCGGCCCATGGATAACAGGTCGGACGCCCGAGGACCCCTTAGTCCAGGACTCCCACGGCCATTCGAGTTCTTCCAATTCGGCCCATCAACGACCCGTTAATGATTTGACAGCAACGCGGCCCATTGTCAGTTCCAGCCCGCTACGTCTTTGGGCTCATTTGCGGCCCGAGGTTCTTTCGACCTGTTAGCGGCCCATTATAGAGATGGGCCAATTTCTAGGCTATACGTCTTTCAGTCTTGTAGCGGCCCATTCCGGAGCTAGGCCAATTTCCGGTGGTGTGTCTTTTAGCCTGTTAACGACCCACACCACGGTTGGGCCAATTACGATCTGACCTAACTTTTGGCCTATTAGTGGCCCATGTTCTCCATGACACAATTCCAACCCGACCTAACTTTCGGCCTATTAAAGGCCCATGTTGTATGGGAAAACTTTGTTTTTGCCACTCTAGCTTTTGACAACTTTGCTTATGCCACTCTAGAATTTGACATTTCACTTTTGTCACTCTTAGTTTTTGACAATACATCACAATTGCCATTCCGTGGCAAAAGCAATAATTTTTAGAGTGGCAATTGTGATACATTGTCAAAATCTAAGAGTGGCAAAAATGAAATGAAAAGTTATTGCTTTTGCCACGGAATGGCATTTGTGATGTATTGTCAAAAACTAAGAGTGGCAAAAGTGATATGTCTAATTCTAGAGTGGCATGAGCAAAGTAGGCAAAAGCTAGAGTGGCAAAAATAAAGTTTTATAGGCCCACATATTGCCCGATTGGCTTTGGGCCTGTTAACGGCCCAACATGGAAACGGGTCAAGCATTAACTGACGTCTATTTCGGCCTGCTAATGGCCCGTTGGCTCGTTTCCATTATTGCAGCCCAATCGAGCTTTCGGCCTGTTAACAACCCTTGTTAGGATGGGCCCAAGTTGGAGCCCATGATGACCCACAACTATAAGGGATCAATCGTAGTCCTTTCGGTAAGTAAGAGTGTCGAACCCAACGAGGAGCGGAAGGAAATGATAGGCGGTTTTCAATAAGGTATTCTCTGCAAGTGTTGTAACTAGTAGCAACAAGTAGTTTGACGGCAACGTAATTCGTAACAGGTAACAATAGTAACAAAGGTGCGGCGAGGTGCCCAAATCCTTTTTATAGCAAATGACAAGTCAAAAGTACTTCTTATAGTGAGCAAAGTGTTCTCAAGGAAACATGGGAATATTATCTAGTTAACTTTCATCATGTTTAGTTGATTCACATTCACTACTTTGATAATTTGATATGTGGGTGGACTAGTGCGAGGGTCTTGTTCTTACTTCAACAAGCAACCCACTTATGGTTACCCCTCTCGCAAGCATCCGCAGCTACTAAAGAAGAATTAAGATCAATCTAATATAGCATGCAACATGTGGATCCAAATCAGCCCCTCACGGAATAATGCATACACTTGAGCTTAAGCTTCTATCACTGTCGCAACCCGTCATCTACGTATTACTCGCCAATTCCTTCCCCTGGGCCCAAGCATGGTGAAGTGTCATGTAGTCGACATTCACACGACATCACTAGAAGAAGAACAACATACAAATCATCAAAATATTAAACGAATACCAACTTCACATGATTACTTATAACAAGACTTCTCCCACGTCCTCAAGAACAAACATAACTACTCACCAATCTTATGCATGTTCAAGATCAGAGGAGATAAATATATGATTAAGGATCTGAACATATGATCCTCCACCAAGTAAACCAACTAGCATCAACTACAAGATGTAATCAACACTACTAGTAACCACATGTACCAATCTGAGGTTTTGGAGAAAAATGAATACAATAGATGAACTAGGGTTTGAGATGAGATGGTGTTGGTGAAGATGTTAATGAAGATGAGTCCTCCCACAATGAGAGGAACGTTGGTGATGTCGATACTTTGATTTCCCCCTCCCGGAGGGAAGTAACCCCGACGGAATCACACCGCCGGAGAGGAAAAGTGCTCCTGCCCAGGTTCCGCCTCGAGACAGTGACACTTCGTCCCAAAAGTATTCTTCCATTTTTTTCTAGGGAAAATGGCTTCATATATGAGAAGGAGGGAACCGAAGGGCCTCTATGGGCCCCACAAGACATCAAGGCGTGCCTTGTCACCTTGTGGGCCCATGGCTGCTCCCCTTGCTACTTGTGAGCTGCGTTGGGGTTTTTCCCAAAGAGGGGAGGAGATGCATTACAGTAGATATAAGTATTTCTCTCAGTGAGAACCAAAGTTTATCGAACCAATAGGAGAATCATGCAAAGCCTCGTGAACAACACCTACACACAAAAGCAAATACTTGCACCCAACGCGGGCAAGAGATTAATTGTCAATCCGCTTGAACTTTTTTTGATAGAAAGACTGTAAGGGAGGCCCCTACAGTATAATTAGTGCAACAACCCAAATTGCAAGTACCATGCCTTGAACCTGGGTGGGTGGGAAGGCATCAACCCCTTTCTAGCACTAGGCTATGCCTTTGTCTGCTAATCCCCTTGAACTCGTTACTTGTAAGGATTAAATCTTGTATAGATAGATAGATAGATAAATTGCAAAGTAAACTAAAAGTAAATAAATTATAGCAGTATATTTTTGTATTTTATAATATGATAAAAGTAGACCTGGGGGTCATAGTTTTCACTAGAGGTTTATCTCTTGAACACATAACATATGTTGGGTGAACAAATTACTGTTGGGAAATTGATAGAAAAGCGCATAGTTATGGCGTATTCACAACAATGATCATGTATATATGCATCACGTCCGAAACAAGTAGACCTACTCCTACCTGCGTCTACTACTGTTACTGCACCAATCGATCGATATCCAACATGCATCTATGGTATTAAGTTCATAAAAAATGGAGCAATGCCTTAAGCAAGATGACGTGATGTAGACAAAGTATTAAACCCAATCAATATGAATAAACCCCGTCGTTTTACCCTTAATGGCAACAATACAAATACGTGTCTTGTCCTCTAGTTCGTCATTGGGATATAGAGCACCGCAAGATTGAACCCATTACAACTCTCCTCTCCTGCTGAAAATAAAACAATCTAGTTAGCCAAACAAAAAGAATAGATAAGAGAGAAATACAAAACTATAACAATCATGTATAATAAAGTTCAGAAAAGACTTAGTTAATTTCAATGAATATGCTGATCATAAACCCAGAATTCATCGGATCTCAACAAACACACCGCAAAACAAGATTACATTGAATAGAACTCTGAGAAGATCAAGGTGAACATTGTATTGAAGATCAAAGAGAGAGAAGAAGCCATCTAGCTACTAGCTATGGACCCGTGGGTCTGTGGTGAGCTACTCACGCATCATCAGAAGGCAGCAAGGATGATGTAGAAGCCCTTCGTGATTGATTCCTTCCCCGACAGAGTACCGGAAAAGGCCTCCAGATGGGATCGCAGAAGAACAGAAGCTTGCGGCGGTGGAAAAAGTGTTTCACGTGGCTCTCTGGGGGGTTTCCCAATAGTGAGAATTTATAAAAGTGAAATTAGGTCAAATAAAGCCACATGGGGCCCATAAGGTAACAAGGCGCGGCCCCCTGGGCATGCCCTATTGCCTTGTCGTCTCCTCGTTTGTCCTTTGGACTCCTCCCGAAGCTTCTAGGGTCTCTTATGTCAAGAAAAAAAATCGTCAAAAAGTTTCATTGCGTTTGGGCACCGTTTGTACTGATTTTCTGAAAAAACAAAAACAAGCAGAAAACATCAACTAGCACTAGGCAGTGGGTTAATAGGTTAGTCCCAAAAATGGTATAGAATCGCATACAGATGCATGCATATATAGTATCTAAGATTGATAATATAATAGCATGAAAGAAACAAAAATTATAGATACGTTGGAGACGTATCAACATCCCCAAGCTTAATTCCTAATCGTCCTCGAGTAGGTAATTGATAAAACCAAATTTTTGATGTGAAATGCTACCTAACATGTGTATCATGTAATCTTTTTTATGGTATGAATATTTGAGAAATGAGTGATCCAAGGCAATAGTCTATCATTTGATATAAAGACATCACTGAAGCATACTAAAAACAATCATGTCTTTCAAAATAAAGAATGTTAAAGAATGCTATCCCTACAAAATCATATAGCCCGTCATGCTTAGTCTTCCTAGCATAAAAATGTTAATCATGAACTAGCCCGATGACAAGCCAAGCAATTGGATCATACTTTTTAACGCGGTTCAACATTTTCAATCCCGCGCAATACATTAGCGTGAGCCATGGATATAGCACTATGGGTGGAATAAAATGCGGTGATAGAGATCAATAAGGGTGACTGTGTCCTGGACAAGGGGGTACTCACCAAGTTGTCTCCTGACCAGGTGGGTGGGGCCGATTACCCCCATTGCGGTTCACTAATGGGCCACCTCGGGCAGCCCATGACTTATACGAGGAATATTCCACAAGACTTGGTGATCAAGACAAAAACTCCTCTCCACCGACGTATCCGACTAGGACTCTTGTTGTCCTAGGCCTCCGGTACATTATATAAGCCGAGTCTAGGCTAGTCAATAGATAATTATGACATCTCATATTCTAGATCATTCATACATTCATCATAGTCCCCCTAGGGTTTAGACCACAACTTACGATTTCGAGGTAGATCAACTCTGTACTTCGATACTTTCATAATATAAGCAAGAGCAGGATGTAGGGTTTTACCTCCATAGAGAGGGCCCGAACATGGGTAAAGACTGTGTGTTCTTCGTCTCTTGTTACCATCGATCCGATCTCACAGCTCAGGCCCCCCTACCCGAGATCGGCCGGTTTTGACACCGACATTGGTGCTTTCATTGAGAGCCCGATGTGTGACCGCAAAGGATCGATGGCTCGTCTGCAGATTGACAACAATTTTTTTTGGACAACGGATTCATGTTCGCCGTCCATGTCTCCTCGAGTGTCGCTTTGACGATTTGTTTCGATGGAATTGTGAGGAATTGAGTATAAAACAACCTTGGAAAATTTCGCCACGTTCCAATGGAGGAATCTCTGGCAAACTCCGATATACCGGAGCCCTGTTGAATCTGGATGGGAATCTGGATGAGTTTAGGGCGAGGGGTCCAGCATCCAGCTCGGAGATCCTTTAGCAAATCCCACCGTTCACCGGCTGCGGAATTACTATATCAACAACCCCTCAAAATTTCAGCTCGATTCGACCACTCAAACTCCGAGAAACGTCCAATGAGTACATCAATTTTCGGATTTGTTTTCTACGCGAAGAATCTGACCCGAGTTCATCTTTTTGATGAACGGGTTATCGGACGTCCTTTTTGAAGGATTTTTTTTCCAAAGTATTGTGTTTTGTTCACAAACACGTGCCCGCAAATTTTGATCCTTTTCCGAGGAGATCTTCACCGTCACGTCAGTGTCAAACCAGCCGGACAACGTTGCTCCACGGTTGCCGACCTGTGCTAGACAGGTCGTCGCTCTGTCGAGTCGAGGTCAACCTCATTGGATCATCAATCCGACAAGCCGACCATGAGTTCGGCATGGCGAAGTCTAAGTCATCACTAACATCATCGCCCCACCGATTACACAGGGCGGGCATATCAGCGTCGCCCCGCGGTCACTTCGTCAAGCTGACATCATCCGCGTCACAAACTTTGACCTGCGTCGGCATTATCGTAGTACATTTGGCAAACGGGTGCACACACCTCCTGTGAGCTGGGCCGGCCCATGTAAAGTTTTCCTCTTCGGATTTTAACCCGCAAAAACTAGGCGGGTAACGGGATCGAACTAGACACCTCACCGTTCGAAGGAAGCACAATAACCACCTGGCTATCTAACCCGCTTGTGCACAATTATGCTGTTTCTTCCTTTTATTTCTTTCTTTAGTTCAGTTTTTCTTTTTTCTTGTTTGTTTTACTTTTTTGTTTTCTTAAATGGATGTTTTTTTCCTTAATTCATGTTTTTTTAATTAGATGAACTTTTTTTCAAATTCGATGTTTTTTTAAATTCAATGAACTTTTTTAAAATAAGATGAACTTTTTTCAAATTTGATTATTTTTTCCAAATCCGATGAACCTTTTTCAAATTCAATGAACTTTTTCAAATTAGATGTTTTTTTCAAATCCAATGAACTTTTTTTGATTTTGATGATTTTTTTTCAAATCCAATGAACTTATTTCAAATTTGATGATTTTTTCAAATCTGAAGATTTTTTTTCCAAAATCGATGAACTTTTTTCAAATTTGTGAATTTTTCCCAAATTCACGAGCTTCCTTTTCAAATCATTGAACTTTTAAATTTTTTTCAAATTCGTTTAAAATTTTCAATATTCAATGGTCAGGAAAAGATCCGAGACGAGCGATCTGACTGCGACTAGCGATCCGGCTGCTTGTGCGCTTATGGGGCCGGCCGAGCTGGCAGCGCGTGTGAGCGAGCGCCAGCGGGCGAACTGGCGCCTGAAGCGCCAATTAGGAGCTTCTAAAAAGAAAGGAGCTCCCCATTTTTTCACATCCTCCTTTCGTTTTCTCTTCTGTCGAGGCTTTCACACCTATTCCCTCCGTTCCAAAATAGGGTCATCTATTTTGGAACGGAGGGAGTATGTTTTTTTACAATGCTTTCACACCCTTCTCAGTTTCACACCGTGGGGCCTGGTGGGGCGAGGGGTAAAAACCCTGCTCTGTTTCACACTGTGGTGAGCGTGTGCCCCACCCACCCGCGGCCCACCCGCCAGACAGACAGGGACGACACGGCAGAGCGCGGACACCCACACCCACCACACGAACAGTAACAAAATTCAAAATCCCGAATCCCCCCGAAAATTCGAACCGTCCCGCCCACCCCACGCGCACGCCCCAAAATTTTCGGCTCCGGGCACCCCCTCCCGCCCGCTATTTCCATCGCCGCCCGCCCGCTCCAGTTCTAAAACCCCCAGCCCTCCCCCCTCCCCTCCCACCCCCATTCCAATCCCCAAACCCCCAGCCGCCGAAGCCCCTCCCCCCTCCATCCCAGATCCGGACACTCCCCCGGAACCCTAGCCGCCGCACGCGACCCCATGGCGCCGCCGAGCTCGCCGCCCTCGGCCGCCGCGCCCGCGCGGTCCTCCTCGCGCAAGCGCTCCGCCTCCGCCAAGGCCGCCGCGCCCGAGGAGGCCACGGTCACCAAGCGCCCGCGCAAGGGCACCACGTCCGGCAAGAAGAAGCCGGCGGGCAAGAAGAAGCAGCAGAAGGCGACCAAGGCGCCGCGGGAGAAGAAGGCGAAGGCGGAGGAGAGGCCGGCGCCGGAGGACGAGGTGTGCGCGGAGGAGCCCGACGAGGAGGAGCTGGCCCTCGGGGAGGAGGACGAGTCCTCCGCCTCCGGCGAGCAGGAGGGGCAGGCGGCGGCCAAGAGGCGCGTGGCGCAGCCGTCCAAGAAGGCCCGGAACGTCGCCGCCGGCGACAAGGAGCCCGAGTTCCTCGGCGAGCCCGTCCCCGCCGACGAGGCCCGCGCCAAGTGGCCCCAGCGCTACCAGCGCGGCGCTCCCAAGAGGTGCGTGCGCCGCCCGTCCCGGATCAGATCCCCGGCTTTGCATTTTTCTTGGTTGTTGAGCCTTGTGTGCTTGTCCTCGCAGGCCGGAGGATGAGGAGGACATGAAGGCGCGCGTCCACTACCGCTCTGCCATGGTCGACGGCGTGGTCTACGCGCTGGGCGACGACGTCTACGTCATGGTAAAAGATCGGCTCCACACCTTCCTACCATAAAAGTGCCTGCTTTCCTCCGTGAAACTGTACTTGGGTTCTGATGCTTGGTTCGTTCAACGGAGCAAGACGGAAAGCCCCGTTTTTTTTTTTGTAAAATAATTTAGTAATTGCTCCACTGCTAAGGCCTGCCACGCATAAAAATGCTCCTGATAGGATTTGAAATGGATGCACTCTAGAATACTCAGATTTTCTTACAAAATGTCTTTCCATTTCTGGCATTAAGATTTTTCTGATTATACAATGGATGCTCTAAATGTTGCTTAAGGTGGATCTGGTTGGCAAAGTTTGCACTACTTGTTTTCACATTGTTCTTCACTGTAAACTGAAGTATTGGGCAGAAAATGTATAACAACCAGATAGTTGAGCTCTTGTATTTTTACCCTGCTTCAGTAATCACTTCCTATCTTAAATTGTGATTTGTTTATTGCCATTTATAGGCTGGGGAAAACGAGGCTGATTACATTGGCCGAATAACTGAGTTCTTTGAGGGTGTTGACAAGACCAGCTACTTCACCTGCCGTTGGTACTTCCGTCCAGAGGACACGGTGTGTATTGATTGAGCATTGTTGTAGTATGCATCCTCTGCACTAATGCCTGGCTAGCTTATAACAACAGTTATCTTGCAGGTCATATCTAGAGCCAAATTTGTCAATGATCACACACATGACCCAAAGCGTGTCTTTCTCTCCGAGGAAAAGAATGATAATCCACTTGACTGCATCATATCGAAGGTCAAGATAATCCATGTTGATCCCAATGTAGGTGCCCCTGTTCAAAACTTTGTTAAGTGTGAATGTGCCATTGATACATTGTTTCTCACTGTATGTTCTCCTTGATTTCAGATGGACCCTGCAGCCAAGGCCAAACTGGTGGCTCGCACTGACTTATACTATGACATGTCATATACTGTTGCTTATTCTACATTTGCTAACATCCCATCAGGTAATTGCAGTTTCTTGCTTACATTATTTGCACATGGCATTGCTCTTACACAAACTAGTTATTGATCTGTGCATTGTGTGCTGCTGCTGCTGCTGCATGTTTCACACACTATTTTTTACTTATTTTAGCTTCTCCAGAGTTCATTGCAAGGGGTGCTTTGGTTTTCAGTTATCTCATAAGCCTTGAAAAAAATAATAAAAAGAAATTCTACCATTCCTTGGTGATTGTAATCATGTCTGGTTCTAAGTTTCGTCACTTCAACTTGTACAGTCAACTTTCCACATATGCTGCTGAGCTAAAATTTCTATGATCCTCCAATGTTAAATCTAATCCAAGTTGTTTAACTCGTGATCTAAAAAATGATTACTTTATGACTAAATAGTTTATTAGTGACAGCTAAACTGGTTGACTGATTATTTACTCTCAGAATTTAAATGATTGATTTGCCCCTGTATTCTTCCATCTTATGATCAATATTCACTTTGCAATTTGCATTTTCTGTAGACACCACAGAGAATTCTGGTATTTCTACTGATGCTGATTCAGAGAATGGGGCCCCAGTAAAAACGGCATCCCTCCTTGACCTGTATTCTGGTTGTGGTGGGATGTCAACAGGGCTGTGCTTGGGTTCAGCGCTTGCTGGCCTCAAACTTGAAACAGTAATAACCCTGCCCAACATTTTGTTTAAGACTGTTTTTGTCATTTCTCAGCACTAACTGCTCTATTTCTTCTTCATAGAAATGGGCTGTTGACCTGAACAGCTTTGCATGCAAGAGCCTTAAATATAACCATCCCAAAACAGAGGTGTGGCTTGTAAATTTCATTCTTAGATTCTAGTATTTGTTCTTTAGACCTGGTATGAAAGATCTTTATCTCTGATTGTAGGTTCGAAATGAAAAAGCCGAGGATTTTCTTGCACTTCTTAAGGAATGGGCGATTCTATGTGACAAATATGTCCATAGCAATGATTCTGATGTGGCAGAACCTGTAGAGGAAGAGGAAGATGATGAGCCTCTTGGAAAGGACGAGTTTGTGGTTGAAAAGCTACTTGAGATCTGCTATGGTGGCACTGGGAGGAAAAATGGAATCCATTTTAAGGTGCTAATGCCATTCTCTTTGGCCTTCCCCTTGTGGTAGTGTTAGTACCTGTGGTTTTTATGCATAGATCAAATTATCTAATATAATCTGTTACAGGTTCAATGGAAAGGATATGGCCCAGAAGAGGATACCTGGGAGCCCATAGAAAACCTGAGGTAGGTACCTCATTTGCTGTATGCTCACAGCATTTTAATTTCAGTTTGCAGTGCACTGACTTTTGTTTTGTACCCAGTGACTGCCCATTGAAAATTAAAGAGTTTGTGCAAGAAGGGTACAGGCGAAACATTCTACCCCAGCCTGTGAGTAACTTTTCTTCTCTCAGTTTTTTAGTTCCACTCCAGATTGTCTGATTCCATTTACTTGTGCTGTCAAAATCCACAGGGTCAGGTTGATGTTATTTGTGGTGGCCCGCCCTGCCAAGGGATAAGTGGGTTCAACCGATTTAGAAACCGTGATAACCCTTTAGAAGATGAGAAAAATCAACAAATGGTTACCTACATGGACATTGTCTCTTATCTGCAACCAAAGTTCGTCCTGATGGAGAATGTGGTGGACATTCTGAAATTTGCTGATGGCTATCTTGGAAGATATGCATTGAGCTGTCTTGTATCTCTGAACTACCAAGCCCGCCTTGGAATGATGGTAGCTGGTTGCTACGGGCTTCCTCAGTTCAGAATGCGTGTGTTCCTTTGGGGAGCTCTCCCTACCATGGTTTGTTCTGTTTCTTTGTCACTATTTCTGCTACAAATATGTTGCCTCGTGGAGTGATCTGACGTATTTTGCCTGCCAGGTCCTCCCAAAGTATCCTCTCCCTACTCATGATGTAGTTGTACGTGGTGGTGCTCCAAATGCTTTCTCGGTAAGTCTGATCACAAATTTAATGAAATGAATTGGGAGAAAGGTAAATCTGCTGACTAGCTTGTTTCATTTGCAGCAAAGCATTGTTGCATATGATGAGACGCAAAGACCGACCTTGAAGAAAGCTCTCCTTCTTGGTGATGCCATTTCAGATTTGCCCAAGGCAAGTGCTTTCTTCCCTTGTTCATTTCTGCCTCTTCTACATTTGTTCTTACGTCCATTATTATGCAGGTAGACAACTATCAACCTCATGAGGTAATTGAATATGGTGGTCAACCCAAGACTGACTTCCAGCGCTACATACGACTTAGTCGTAAAGGTAATACATATAGCTCTACCAATAATATGAATTTCTTCTTCTTACTTTGTAAAGGGCCTTTCCTTTTTCATTTCAGATCTTATTTCCTGTCTTATGCCTGTATATGTATAGTGAATTTTGTTCCTGCTGCTTCAAATTTTCAGATATGTTGGACTATTCATTTGGTGATGCCACTTGTCCTGAAGAAGGAAAGCTCTTGGACCACCAGCCTTTGAGGCTAAACCAAGATGACTATGACCGTGTCCAGCAGATTCCGATAAAGAAGGTAGGTGACTGAATAGTTTCAGTGCTTGTTCTCCCACTTTGCCTTCTGTGTGACCATGCTGTACCTTTCTTCCAGGGAGCGAATTTCCGTGACTTGCCAGGAGTCAAGGTCGGAGCGAATAACATTGTGGAGTGGGATCCAGAAGTTGAGCGTGTCTACCTCAAGTCCGGCAAACCTTTGGTACAGATTCTACTGCCTAATTCCTCTTTGAATGTTTGTATGCTGGTGCAAATTCTGTTACACGGCCTAGGATGCTACCTGAACATAGGAGTATAGGACAACTGCTGCTAGCAATGAAAGTTACAATGCACAATTTGCTTAAATGCTAGCTTGTTCATGTGCACAGGTTCCTGACTATGCAATGTCCTTCATCAAGGGCAGATCACCAAAGTAAGTGCCTTTAAAATGTCTTCTTTTATTTCTCCATTTCTCCAACTGTACTGTGTTACTACATCTTCTGTTACTCACACAATGTGTTACGATGTTTTTGCAGGCCGTTTGGTCGGTTGTGGTGGGATGAGACAGTTCCCACGGTCGTGACCAGAGCAGAGCCGCATAACCAGGTCAGTTTTGGCACAACTTCCAACGCTGTCTGCAATCAGTTTTGTGCTTGTTGCTTAGTTTGTTTGTGCTGCCTGCAGATCATACTGCACCCGAATCAGGGACGCGTTTTGACTGTCCGTGAGAACGCAAGGCTTCAGGGTTTCCCCGATTACTACCGGATGTACGGTCCCATGAAGGAGAAGTAAGTTCCCCTATGCTGTTCAAAATTGAAAACTGAGACCAGTTCTGAAAACTGAGACAGAAACTGAAAGAACTCGATGATGGTTGCAGGTACATCCAAGTGGGAAACGCGGTGGCTGTCCCTGTTGCGCGGGCACTGGGCTACTCTTTGGGCCGAGCGTACCAGGGCGAGGTGGATGCGGGGTATGATGCGCTGTTTGTTCTTCCTGACAGCTTCACCAACATCGGACAGACCGGTGCGAGGGCAAGGGCCTCCTCCGTTGGCACCCCTGCAGGCGAGGTTGTCGAGCAGTAGAACAGAGCCTATCTGTTGTGTTATGTGGGGTGGGGGTTCGAGTCTAGTCCATTTGTCGCGGGAACTAAATTGCTGCAGCATGTAAGGATTGCTCGAGTTGTTACCGTTTGTCGCTGGTTGAACTTGTGATCGTTGAGATCCTTGGTCTTAGATGAAGAAACTAGTAGTATGTTGTTCCATTGTTGCTACCCATTGACAATTATTATTGTCTGTTGCTCCATCACTGGAATTGGTCTGGTGTATGTGAGATTTGTTCTATTTGCTGGAAATTCACCGGCAGTTAAAGTTATGTGAAGCTCAAATTGTAGATTTGGGCATGGAAGGATAGTTGATAAGCACAAAGTTAATGTGGGGCTTCTACTTTTTGAAATGCAAAGTTAATGGTTAGTACAAAGTCAAATCATATCTAACATATCTGTATGAAAAGAAAGAGTAGAAAAGGCAGAAAAGTGCAAAAAAAGAAGTCTTCTGTTTTTCAAAATATATGGGTAAAAAAAGGAAAGAAAACACCAGAGGGAGGTTTGAACCTGCAGTTCTACATTAGATAGAACATTTAGTGATTCTTCTATTAGAAACAACATTAGGCTTTATCTAAAATTAAAAAGATGGAAAAACATGGCACTGTTGATAGGACGCATGCCTCTTGCAGATCGGAGCTACAACCGTGATCCTAGGTGTTGTCGTCTTTAATGAATCAACCGTTTCAATCCGGAACTCTATCGCCGAGTCGTTAAATTTTTTAATTTAAAATAAAGATACAAAAAGGACATCATGTGTCCAGCAATTATGAAGGGAAAACAATAGACAATACAGTAAAAATTCAACAAAATGCAAAACGGTTAATAAAACTTGCAAAAAACCATACACATAGAAATCTCTCCATGCCGCGGTCTGATGTACGAGGACAAAGAGTGGAACATTTTGCAGTTTTGCCCCTCAAACTCCTCTGGGTCTCGCAATGCCGCCCCCCTGCGCTCGCCGCCTCGCCGCCCACTGGCACTGGGTCGTCGGCGCCCTCGCCGGCGACGAGGCCCTCGACTTCTCCCTCATCAAAGGTAACGCCGTGTCCGAAGAGGATCCCTTGCGTACCCCGTTCGTCTCCACGCTGTCGGTCATCTCACCTAGGGTTAGCTATCGGTGCTCCGCAGCGCTGGTGGGCGCCTCGCCGGAGCCCCTCGCGGGCGCGCCGGAGGCAACGCGGGAGAGGCTCGCGCTCCGATGCCTGCGGGAGGTCGCCGCCCAGGGCGAGGCCCCGTCTGCGGCTGCGGCGGCGGCGGCGGGGGGCAGGACGATGCTTAGGGTTGATGCCGCCCGCTCCTGCGAGGAGTTGCTGCTCGAGCTGCTCGGACAGGTATGCGTTGCTTTTGTTACCACGTGCACTCTTTCTGGTTGTTCAGAGCTTCAGATTTTTGATTTACCTTTTGTCACTGAAGTAATATACGTGTAGTGGAGCGTTTGAAGTTTCATCCAGGTAGAAATTATAGCATATCACGGGCTCATGGCATTTGGATAGAGTATCTGATTGCAGCCACACATTATCGTTTATCACAGTGAGTTGAAATAAAATAAAACCAGGGAAGTTTGCACAATTTGCATTTTGCGATACAAATTGGATTTGTATTTCCTGGCGCTGATTAGGTGTTGTTCACCGAGCCATTGCTATAGTTCACCAATGTTGCTACGCTAGATGATGTTATTATTTGAGCTCATGTTTTCTTGTGATATGAAACATGATATATCCCTCGGCAATTATGTCTCAAGTCCTGCCAAGTGCCAATGGTATTCTAGCTAGTTATAAGTTTACGATGTCCCCAAAGATCAAAATAGCATCACTTTACAGATTAATAAATTCTTCAATTTGTGTTAGGAGCAGGGATGTGGCGGATGCCATGTTAGATATTTGCATCAGATAATTATGCATGTGTTCTAACAGCTACACATTTTTTTGTGACTAAGCTCTCCTATAATTTGGCAAAATAATCATCATATGTTTTGGTGTCTTTAATTTGTGGAAGCTAATACATACTGCAGTTTAGTTAATGCCTAGATGTTGATGTTTTTGAGGTTTTGCTTTACATGAATGTAACATCTGCAGGTTGGTAGTTCAGGAAGCTTGGAGAAAGATACGGTTTCGCCTTTTATCAACGATATACAAAAGTTTATATGTACCAAAACACCGGTTTTACCAGAAACTTCTTTTGAGTTGGTATGTGAAAACAGTTATTCTCAAAACCGAAAATAGAAAAGGACTCGATTCACTTATGATTAAGCTTCTCATTTGATGTTCAGCTTAGAGAAGTGAACCCAGAGATCGCATCTATGGTCCCACCGTCCCCAGTGGAGCAGGGTGGCAAGAACAATGGTAATGACCAGTTGTTCTGCAGCATCAGCCCGGATCATGTAAATACAGAGAGGCATCGGTGCCATACAGATAGTTCGGATTTTCAGCGACAGAAGGATCCTATGGAGCGAACTCCAGATTTGCATGAACCATCTAGGCTGTACAATCGCCCTCAAGAAGATACCATTGGTGTCAGTGTCAGGTCCGCACAAACGAGTCCAAGTAAAGATAGTAGAAACACGTCCATTACAGCTGAGCCTACTTCAGCTAGCTGCAGTGCTGATTTGCTCCGAAGTAAGGCTAAACTTATGTCAAAGCAGGATGCGGTGGAGACTACCATGTCCCAAGAAAAAAGTCCAACTGCCATTCTTCAGCGAGAATCCTGTGGAGACAAGTACAGAAATCCATGCCACGATAATGATGGAGAGAGACCACATGGTGATGACACCAACATTCATTTATCAAAGAATCTCAGTCATGAAGGATTGACCATGCAGGCTATGGTGGCTCCAGATTCTGACAGAACTAATGCTTTACGGACAAATACATCTGAAACAAATCACTTGCCTGAGTTTGTTGCTGCAGATGTTACAGGCGTGATGACAGAATTACATGGCAGAAAAACCCAAAGGAATTCACCGCAACATGACAGTGGCGAGACAGCAGTTCAAGTTCGGGATGAGGGTAGTGCCGGGATTCAGCCAGTGGAAAAGGATCCTGGTCATAATGAACTGAATCTGCAAACTGCCGGTGTTGTACCTTCTGTTAGCTGCAACAGGGCTGTTCAAGGAGATAAATCTGAAACCAACCTTCAACAAGAGAATGCTACAGGGCATTCTAAAATATTTGAGGAGAAGAATGACGATAAGGCTCATCTCGAGGTCAGTTGTGCTGACAAAGCTAATCCAGCACTACTTGATGATGTCAACATCTTGGAAAATAATACATCCGGTGGTAGGCAGACTGCTCTAGATTCTCCTTGCTGCAATGTGCCCTCCTCTAGTCAGGATAAAGATGCCAATGGTTCCATCAAGGGCCTTACGGAGCAAGATTTGTGCATAAAATGTGGTAAAGATGGACAGTTGCTGAAATGTAGCAGCTGCTCATTAGCCGCCCATGATGGCTGTTTTGGTTCACCAGTGACTTTTGATGCTTCTGGCCAGTTTCATTGCCCTGTATGCTTCTATACTAAAGCTACCGAAGCATATCAAAAGGCTAAAAATGCATATTTGGAAGCTAGGAAGAACCTATCTTCTTTCCTTGGCACAAAGCAATTCCCAAAGTTACATGAACAATCTACTGGAAAACAACAAACAGCTACCAACAGCAAGGATCAATTGAATGAGTGTAATACATCCAAAAGGCAAGGTAACCATCAATCTGAAGCGGATAATCTTTCTCATATGGATGAAGAACCTAGTCTGCAGAGGAATAAGCAGAGAACAAATGATACAAGTGTTGCTTGTCCTGAGGGTCAGTTGAATGGGTGTAATACATCCGAAAGGCAAGGTAACCATCAGTCTGAAGCTGACAACCTTTCTCATAAGGATGAAGAACCTGGTGAGCAGAGGAAGAAGCAGAAAACAAATGATACAAGTGATGCATGTCCTGAGGAGGATCAGTTGAATGGGTGTAATACTCCCAAAAGGCAAGGTAACAATAAGTCTGATGCATATAACCTTTCTCATAAGGATCTAGAACCTGGTCAGCAGAGGAAGAAGCAGAAGACAAATGCGACAAGTGATGCTTGTCGTGAGGATGTAGTCACTGAAAAGGCATCTTTTGGTCTGAATTCTAATATTGCACCAAATAAAGATTCTGTACTCCAAAATAAAAGAAAACAAGTTCATGTTACAGAGCATGAGCAGTCTGTGGAAAATGCAGAAGCTCATGAAGATGGTAACAACAATTCATTTTGTGAACCGCAACATTCATCTCAGAACAGATGTAGCCCTGTTGTCAATCAGAATGTTGAGGCTGACAAACATGTCAGTCTTACAAATTCTCATGAGTGTGAAAGTTCTGATGAAATAGAAGCTACGTCTTCAAATGATTCCGGCAAGCAGTCGTCACCCCCTTGGCGAAACATGAGACACCGCAAAGCAAAATTTCAAGAAAAGGAGACGGTAGTATCAGAAAATTCTAAAAAGGCATTGGGATGCCAGGATCAGCACATGCCTTCACCATCAAGGAAACGGAAGTATGCATATCCACCCAAGCGTTAGTAAGTGTTAGGACTGGGCTTCATAAACACTGATTTTCCTGATTCTATTCTTTGGAAATGTCTTTGAGACTGATTAACCTAGAATTATGTAACATTGAACATCTTTTTAGACTTGTGATAAATAGAGTTGTAGGGTGGATGTTTGTGAGATCAAACCTACTGAGTTCCAGTGCTCTTGCACAAGCACTTCCTATTATTCGAAGTTCTTAGTTCAGCACCATAGATAATATGGTGCTAATTAGCTTCGCGATGATCGAAACTTTAGGAGATGTTGTACCTCTAGAGGAAGTGGCAACTCTATGTCATGATATTGATACAAGGGTAAGTTGCCTCTTTATTCATGGTTAATTTCAAATTCAAGAGCTTTTGAGAACTCATGGTCAGAATGAAGTTACATACGGGATAGCGAAGTGAAGACTGTAGTTAACTGAATATGGTACTGAATGCTGGCATATATTAAGGCACGCTATTATTTTAAAGCAGTTTGGCACAAGCACAACTGGGCATTACTCTCGTCTGCGAGACAATGCCTGCATTAACATAATCTGTACAGATAGAATGGTAGTGCAAATGTATATTTTACTATTTTTTTCCCGTATTTCATTTAGAGTAGTAATGTTTCTTAGCACAGAGTCCTATTCGGATGTTTTCCAGTTATTGTGAAATTTTCTGTATTTTGAAGTGTACAATTTAATAGCGTCTGTTTTTGTAATTCCAAAAACTGAGCCATATCTGTCTTTGCAGCTGTAATCCTCTTGCACCAGCTGGAAGGCGCTCAAAGCTCTGTTGGACAGAAGAAGAAGAGCAAGCTTTGAGGGTAAGCATACCCACCCCAGGCTGTTAAATTTCATTACTTATGCTGAAATCTTGCACGACTGAACTTTCCTTGTTACCAATGTGTATGTACTCATGCCCTTGCTAGCATACTAACATCAATTCATTGGCTATTCTGGCTCAGGATGCAATGTTAAAATTCACCCCAAAGGACGATGAGCTGATTCCATGGATTCAGATATTAGAATATGGTAGGAATGTGTTTCACAAGGCACGCCTCCCGAGTGATCTGAGAGTCAAATGGAGGAATATGAAGAAGAAATCAGAATCCTAGTATTGACTGGCACCTTATGCAGCAACTGTGCCATGCCTGCCCTAACCCATTATTACCTCCTCGAGCTAGCCACTTGTTCATCGGACACCTAATGCAGCAAAGGAGCAAGACGAGGAGGAGCTGGTGCTGGGGGTGGATATCACCTCGTCCTCGAGGGAGCAGCAGGAGTGAACGGAGCACGCGGCGGCCAAGGAGGTGTGTGGTGCAGCCACCCAAGAAAGCTGGGAACGCGTCTGGTGGTGACATGGAGCCCGATTTCCTCGGGGAGCCCTTCAACGCCGATGAGGCGCGCACCAAGTGGCCACAATGCTACCAGCGAGGCCCCGCAAAGAGGTATGTACGCCGGTGTCTGTCCTGGATCTGGTCTCCGGCTTTTCCCTTCGGTGGGTGGTCTTGTGTTGAACCGTGTACGTTGTTGCACAGACCAGATGAGCAGGAGGATGTCATGGCGCGGTGCCAATACCGCTCTGCCAAGGTTGACGACGTAGTCTACACGCGGGGCGACGACGACTATGTCATGGTAACAGATCTACTCTGCATCTCCTGTTCCCTGGCTTTCCTCTACCAGAAAAACTCCCTGCATTTTCTGATTGCAAAATAAGTGTATCTGCAGGCTAACTATGCCATGACTGGCTGCAAGCCTGTTAAAAGTGCCTGCTCACTAGCTTAGTGTGTTCTCCCTGAACTTCAAATACACCGAGGAAGTCTGGTTTCCTCCATGAAACTCATGTACTTGTATTCTGTTGATTCGTTTCTTCAATGTAGCACCGGGGAAACCCTTGTTTTTGTAAAATAATAGTAATTGCTCCGCTTGCATAGAGTAGCTACTGTTTACATCTGTATACAGATGGCTTGACACATGCATAAAAATGCTCCCGATAGGATTTGAAACGGGGTAGTTTAGAACATTTGGATATTCTTACAAAGGCTATTCATTTCTGGCATTACGATTTTTCTGATTGTATGATGGATGCTCTAAATGTTGCTTAACCTGTTCTTCACTGCAAACTTACATGAATCTATGGCTCTTTATCCAAAAAGTTCCACTTTGATTAAAATGCGTAACGACCAGATACTTGAGCTCTTATATTGCTATCACTCTTTAATAATCACTGTCTATCTTAAATCGTTGTTTTCTTTTGCCATTCACAAGCTGGGGAAAATGAGGCTGATTACATTGGCCGAATAACTGAGTTCTTTGAGGGTACCGACTGGTGCCACTACTTTATATGTCGTTGGATCTTTCGTCCAGAGGACAAGGTGCATATTGATTAAACATTGTGGTAGTATGCACTGTCTGTTCTAGATAGCATAGAACTAATAGTTATCTTGCAGGTGATATCCAGAACCAAGCTTGTCCAAATGTACGTGCGTTCTCCGTGAGGAAAGAATGATAATGTGCTCTACTGCATCCGAATGTAGGTGTATGTTCAAAACTTGGTTAGAACACGTGCGCGCGCACACACACATACATTAGTA
Organism: Triticum aestivum; assembly: GCF_018294505.1. Classification (NCBI taxonomy): domain Eukaryota; kingdom Viridiplantae; phylum Streptophyta; class Magnoliopsida; order Poales; family Poaceae; genus Triticum; species Triticum aestivum. Next base: position 475,963,673 of record NC_057811.1, read on the forward strand.
TTTGATTTGGTGAGATGTATCAAATTAATAGTCATTAGCTGAATATATAATATAATTTGATAAGATTCACCAAATCTTGTACTTTAACTGTATATGTATTCAGTTAATGGATACTAATTTAATACATATCACCAAATCAAATAAACACAATATATTAATATATTAATTCACTTATTGGCTATTAATTTCATTAGATTCACCAAATCTTGTACTTTAATGTGGTGAATCAGCTATAAAAAGCCTTGCCCATTTTGTTTGTTCTCCTCCAGAACTCACAAATCGCACAACGATCGACAACTCTCTCCTTAAACACTGCAACTGGTCAAGATGAGGGCTACACAGGTGTTGTTCCTGGCCCTCGCCTTACTCATGCTAGCATCAGGTACTCATTTGTTCGTGTAATACATTTCTGCACAGTTTCATCCAACAAATAATGGTCATGTTGTGACCATCCTTTTCTTCATGGAGATTTTGCAGATGTGGTAACAGAGGCGTCAATGGATGATAGCGTTAAAATCTTGAGGTGTGCGGCAACCAATATACCATCACCACAGCCATGTGACAACTTCACTTGCGAACTGGCATGCTTCAACCTTATAAAGTTACCCAAACAAGGCAAGTGCACTGATTTCCAATGTAAGTGCATGATATGCGAAGACACCCCTCCATTATAATGACAAATGGGTGGAAACTAGCTAAGGTAGGATGACATGTTCAATGGAATGATGCGAGGAAATCGAAAATGGTGTAGCTGTAAGGTTGTTCACTAATAAACGACATATTATGAAGAATGATGGATTTGATCTAGCTTCTTGAATGATCTAAAATTGTGAAGCTATTGCTACATAATGTTTATGTGTATTTTCTTCGGGCATATTATGTTAGAATATTTGGGCTTGGCCCAATAGCTAAATCCTAATAAATCTCAAAGGCCAATGAATAAATGCAAGAGTGGAGCTGCAATCTTTAATCCCACGCCACAAGTGGAGGTTGTGTGAGACCAACTTATATAGTGGAGTCTCCCCATGGAAATACCTAGTGGGTCTCGGATCCCAATGGACCTGAATTGAAAATAATAATTTAGAAAATTCAAAAAGAGTCAAAAATTCCTGAAGCCTTTTGGAATCAAACATGATCAGGTATTACACTTGGCGTGAAAAGTTTTGTGAAGGAATAGCTTCGAGCCTTCAACCGACTCCATGGCCAAGAAAACAAAATTGCGAGTACAAAAAGTGTGAATAGTAACTTTTATATAGTGTTGATTTTTTTCCGCCTAGAATATCATGACAGTCATTCATTCTCGAAACTTTTCACATGAGTGTAACACCCGATCATGTTTGGCTCCAAAAAGTTTCAGGAAATTTTGACTCTTTTTGGGTTTTGTATTTTTTTTTTCAATTCGGTGTATTGGCACCCGAGACCCAAAGATCAGCGTCAAGTCTCCCAACTCCATTAAGTGATGGGTATGAAGAGAGAAAAAGAACCCCACATGCGCGAGCTCGCCTCGCCGGGCTCGGACACGGTCCGGGATGAAGGTGCGGGCCTGCGACATGCACGTGAATGGTCTGCTAAAATGCGGTTCGTGGCCTTACAGGAGTGTGGCCCTGTTGCCGTTTTATTTTTTTGTTTCTTGACCAGTAAGTTTTTGAGTTGGAAACCTAGTCGGTCTGAATCTATGGCTCTCTATCGAAAAAGTGCCACTTTGATTAAAATGCGCAACGACCAGATAGTTGAGCTCTGATGTTGTTATCATCCTCTAAGTTGAGCTCTCATATTGTTACCACTCTTTATAATCACTCTATCTTAAATCGTGATATTGCTTTTGCCACTCACACGCAGGCACCAACACACACACGCGCGCGCGCACGCGTCCACACACACGCATTGTATTTATTTGATTTGTTGAGATGTGTCAAATGAATAGTCATTAACTGAATATATAATATAATAATAAGATTCACCAAATCTTGTACTTTAATCGAATATATATATATGCAGTTAATGATAATTTAATACATCTCACCAAATCAAATAAATAGAATACATATATATTAATTCATTTATCGTCTATTAATTTCATAAGACTCACCAAATCTTGTTCTTTAATTCAACGAATCAGCTATAAAAAGCCTTGCCCATTTTGTTTGTTCTCCTTCAGAACTCACATATCACACAACGATCAGCAAGTCTTTCCTTCAACGCAGAAACTAGTTAAGATGAGGACCGGGTCAACCATTATCCCATTACCAAACCCATGTAACGACGACACTTGTGATATGGTATGCTTCAACCTTATGAGGGTGCCCAAACAAGGCAAGTGTGATGCTGTCGGGTGCAAGTGCATGATATGCAAACCACTGTAATGAACAAATGGGCAGCAGCAAGGTTGTTCACTGGTAATCGGCATATAAATAATGATGAGTTTGGCCTAGCTTCTTGAACTATATAAAATTATGAAGCTATGCTACATAAGGTTTGTGTGTACTTTCTATCATAATCCCGGTAGTTACCGTTGAACATGTGTACATGTACGTAGGTCTGAGTTTCGTATGCAGTACCTGTAGTGTCTGTCTCCCTCTGTATGTACGTGACAAGATACCGGTCGCACCCTTGTACCTATATATATGTGCCTAGTGGACGATCAATAAGATACCGATGCACCAAATTATTCTCTATAGTTACAGATCAAGAGGGACATCTCTCACAATTTCCGTGAACAACTCTCTACACCACGGGGAACAATTCTCACCTTTCACAGGAACAAGTACAAAGAGAGGAGGGATTCGGCAGGGGAAGAGAGGAAGGTATGTGTTGTTGATCTGGCTTCGTCTGAAACAACACTCTCATCTTCTTCAGTTTCACATAGCCGTGTGTTTTGGGTGGTGTGTTTGTTTGGATGGGTGGTGTGTCTGTTTGAATGGATGGCGTGGAGCCAGATCCTCTAACGTGCCAAGGAAAGGCAGGGAGACCTACAGTCCCCTGACTTTGCTTCGCTGCCGGCGCATGAACAGGGATCTAACCTGCGTTTATATACAGTAATTTTTCTATATAACTTTTTTTCGAACATTTCTTGAAATTGTGATTTTTAATTGAGAAGAACAATTTTAGAAATTGAGACATGTTTTCGCAAAAATGAGAACAAACTTTTAAAATTACAATTTTTTTAAAAGAATAATAATTTTACAAACTTTCAAACATTTTCTGAAATGTGATTTTTTTAAAAATGCGTACTTTTTCATAAGTTAACCTTTTTAAAAAAATCTGCAAACCATTTTTGGAAATGTAAAACATCGTTTCAAACAATTTGAACTTGTTTCGAAAAAGCACAAACATGTTTTTAAAAACACGAACACATTTGATTTTTTTTATAAACATGATTTTTTAAA
>NC_057811.1:475967354-475974215 GCF_018294505.1 Triticum aestivum
TATCCTAGCTAGTTGGACCGGCTCATCTGCGAGTGGAGGGTGGACTTGCCACTGGGATAAAAAAAAAGGTCAGGCTTCACTTACTAGTCGAGGTTGGACTTGCAATTAGGGATAAAATGACGGGTCCCATTTGCGAGTCGAGGGTGGACTTGCAACTCGGACAAAAAAGGTCGAGCCCCACTTGCGAGTCGAGGCTGGACTTGCAACTAGAGAAAAAATGTCGGGGCCCAGTTGCGAGTCAAGGGTGGGACTACAACAGGTAAAAAATGTCGGACCCCAGTTGCGAGTCGAGGGTGAACTTGCAGTTGGGACACTCGAGTCAAAGGTGGACTTGAAACTGGGACAAAAAGGATGAGCCCCAGTAGTTAGTCAAGGGTGCACTTGTATTTCAGAAAAAAAAGATCGGATCCGAGTTGCGAGTTGAGATGGACAGATTTTTTCCAAAAGGACCCCCTGCCGAGATGAATTGACAAAAAAGACTATCTGTGGATCAATTTGACAAAAAGGACCCCCTCAGCGGTGGCGGCAGGCGACACGTGGCACCTGCCGCCACGCCAGGAGGCGGCGGGCCCTGCCGCCACTGCAGGAGGCGGCAACAAGGGTAAAACGCGATTCGCACAGTACCCCGAGCCGGGACGGAACGGGCGAGGCTAGGTGGGCCACGCCGCCACTATGCGAGGCGGCCTCTGTTGCCGTTGTCGCTCGCAGGCCGACATGCCGTGCTGTTCGCGGGCCCAGCCTGTGGGCCACGCCGCCACCGCAGCAGGCGACATCCCTCTGTTGCTGCACGCGCGACAACGTCGCAGACGGCGCTGATTCCCGTGCCGACGGCGCTGATTTTCACGGGCGGGAATCTGTGCATATTTGACCGCTTGTGCTGGTTGGTTTTCCTTACTCGCGATGATTCTGCTGCCCGCGAGCTGGCTTTTGCGACTGCTTTGTATGCACCCGCACTGATTCTGCCGCGGTGCTGCCTAGGGACTCAACTGCCTTTTGCTTGAGCGGACGCGACGGCACTGCGGGAATCACTCACCCAGCGCTGGCTTTTGCTTCAAAGGACGCGATGGCACTGTAGAAATACACTCACTCGCTGCGGGAATCCGAGGCTGCGGTAGGTGAGTTTATCCTGTTGTGCCGACACTACAGAGATCCTCTTATTTTTATATACTATGCTTCAGCTCCGTGCACAAGCACACTGTCTCTGGCCTCCTCTTCTGCTCTCTAAGTCGTAAGAACGGAGAGAAAGAAGTACTCACTAAGCACTTTCACTCGTGATTTAGGGCGATTTAGAGTTGGATTTTGAATATGCTGAAGTGGAAGAAAAGATAGACGAAGGTAAGATCTATCCATTTTTGTTGGTTTCGTTCGCATGCATGATGTTTTTACTCTTTTTGTTTAGTTCATAACTATGTGTTCTCTGTTTTGTTAGGCATTATTTCATCACTTTTTGGAGTCATTTAGAGCTTCAGGAGTACGATTTGCCTAGCGAAGTGAACTACGAAGTTGCAGATCAAGGTATGAGCTTTGCAATAAATTGATTTTTTTTTGCATGCAGGGTGGTAATTAGTTAGTCTTTTAGCTCGTCATTAGCTATGCAATGTTAGTGCTTAGAGGTTAGAAATAATTTCAGACGACAGATGTACCATTTATAATATATTTTTTAGAAGAGTAGGTTGAAGATGTTGTATCGATGTTAGGTGCGTCCATTAGTATTGACATGCGAGAAATCTTAATACGGTAATTAAGAAAACTTGTACTGTAATTGTTCATTGCATGTGGTACGTTATTTCATGTGGTATGTTTATTAATAAGTCTATAGTTAGAAAACCGTAGGTCTACTTTGTTATGTCGCAATAATCTAAATTTTATATGTTAAGATTAGGTGCTAATGTACTTAATGATGTATGTAATTAGGTAAAATAATTCATCTTAGTAGCAAACAAGGAGGAGATGACGTGATTGAAGAAATTGTGTATCCATCTTCGCTGTCCCTTGTGAGGTGATGACCACATACATGCAAGTGCTATTTTCATACTTTTGATAGCAGAAAAAAAATCCGTGTGTAATATTGATGTTCATGTGATAATAGGTCGACTCCGTTCATATATTACTGGTGACGGATATTTATTCAAACTATTTGGACGCTTAATTGCATTCGCAAGCACATCCATATTGGAGCTAAGGTATAAAATGACGCCGTAATTTTGTTAATATTTTTTATATTGATGTACTGTTGTGAATAATGTGCATGCCGCTGCAAATATTATTATTTGTAAATAAATGATTGCTATCGTATGATATGAAAAAAATTAGTTTTTACTAATAGTCGTTTTTCCAAAAGCTCAGTTTTTGCATGTTACGAGAATCAGTTTAGGATATTTTTGGGGTAGTTGGAGAAAAGCAAACAGAGTTTTAGTTTGTGACGCTCGTAGACGAGTTAGAGAAAAAAAAAGATCTCTAAATACCCATTAACCAAACAACCCTGGAAAGTCTAAGCAAATGATTCTAAAAACAAAACGAATATTTGTAACGAAAATACGATTATTATTTTAGTCGTCTGATATGTAAATGTTGCCATCGTACTACTATTAAATGTTCAGTTACTAATTGTTTGAAATGTAAACATGTATTTTGGTTAGGTACTATGGAAAATTTAGTAGTGTACTATGGGAACGTCTTACGGGACGGTCCTTTCGGGGTGGATGTGTCCTTGTGCGAGTCGACTACAGTTGTAGTTAGAGACATGGTGAACGTGGATTACGCAGCTGTCAAAAGGTGCATCCGAGCGGTGTTTGGCCCAGGGATGCAGGGAAAAAAAATGACAATGGAGGCCTTCGTCGCTGAGGGAGCAAATGATGGGACAGCTGCCCGTTGGGGTTTGCGGCCTGTCACAGGTGATCAGTCGTCGGGGTCGTACATGAGGTTTGCAAGCAATCCCAATAACCCAGTGTTTGGTCAGCCGATGGTGTATGTGGAGTTCATTTCAGTCACTGATGTTGCCGGATGCAGTAGCAGGGGCGGTGAGGTTGAGTTGGCCATCACATCAGCCCCTAGCATCGGCCTATCGGAACCGACGGGCGACCAGCCTGTGTATGACACAGGATATTGGTCTGCGGCCGTTGACATGAGTGAACACATGGAGGGATTGCCGGAGGCGCTCGATGATGACGGTCACTCTTCCGCGTCTTCCGAGTCAAGCGAAGAAGAAGATGTTCCTCCCCAGAGGGCGGTCGCGGCGTCACTGCAACCTAGGTTTTTACAGGATATGAGCATCACAAATGAATTTCACTCTGTTTCTGGCCTAGAAGCGGGGAGCCTGGAGGTTGGGCAGGTTTTCCCAGACAAGAAGTCTGCTTACCAAGCAATTAATAGGTATGCAATCGCCCTCCACCGCCAGCAAAAAGTGAAGCAGTCTGATAAAAAAGAGTTGAAGGTCATATGCATCCACACCCCGGAAGGTTGCCGCGGAAGAGTTCTCGCTAGACTGAAGCCTGGGGTATGTCACAAAAATAGTGCAGCATAGCTGTGAGCAAACTGTGACTCTTTCAAATCACTGCAATGTGACGGCAAGATATGTGGCACAGGTGATGGAAACGATTGTGCAGGGAAGTCTCAACATTAGTGTTAGGGCTTTGCGAAAAGATGCAGAAGATCAGATTGGCTTCCCTGTCAGCTACAGCAAGGCTAGGCGTGCGAAGGAAAATATATTCAAGAACTTGTATGGAACCTATGAGGAGGCCTATTCTTATGCCCCCAGAATGCTTCATCAGATAGCAAGTGCTAATAGGGGGACTCAAGTTTGGCAGAGAGAACGTCAGAACCCAAAGAACCCGGGTGAGCTAATCCTGGACCGCTTATTCTGGGCATTCGCCCAGACTATACAAGCCTTCAGGCACTGTCGCCCGGTATTATCAGTTGATGGCACCTTTCTCACTGGAAAGTACAAGGGCACACTATTGGTGGCGATTGCAGCAGATGCAAATAATCAGCTTCTTCCTATTGCATACGCACTGGTCGAGAGCAAGAACAAAGATAGCTGGTTGTGGTTCCTGAGCTGCGTGAAGATGGGTGTCGTGAAAGAGCGTTTAGGTGTTTGCATCATCTCTGATCGCAACACAGGATTATTAAGTGCTCTCAACATAATTAAGGAGTCGTCAGAAGAGTGGGGGTGGCCGGATCTAGAGGGAAGGTGGTGCATGCGGCATTTGGCAGCAAACTTTACTCCAAATTCAAGAATAAGGATTGGTTCAAGTTATTCAAGAGGATGTGCATGCAGAAAACTGAAGCCAAAATGAATGCCATCTGGGCAGGTATCAATGGTGAGATCGAGCGCGCGGCCTTGCCGCAGAGAGAAGACCGGAGGGGTCGAAGGACGGCCATAAATTTGAGCCAGTGGATCGGCGAGAATTGCCCTGATTTGTACAAGTGGGCGCAGGCTCACGACACCGGGGCTCGGTATGGAATAATGACCAGCAACATGTCAGAGGTGTACAATGGTGTTCTTAAAGGGGTGAGAGCCTTGCCTATCACAGCCCTAATTGAAGAAACTTGGAACCGGACCCTGTCATACTTTGCAGACAGGGTTACCGTGGCTAAAGCACAAGTTGAATTGAACAAGCCATGGTCCGAGAAGATGCAAAGACATCTGGACGAGAAAGCAAAGAAGTCCCAAAGCCATGGCTGCAGGAAAGTGGACGCACTTAGGAATAAGTGGGAGGTCAATGTGTGAGCCAAGTACGTTAAGGGTCACCACAGAGGATAAAAAAAGCAAGCTGTCACCCTCGGCCCAACGTCCTGTGAGTGCACGTGTAACAAGCCCAAGCTTGAGGGCTACCCTTGTAGTCATGTGCTCCGGGCGGCTGCAGATCAAAAAATCAGTGTTGAGCCATACATATCACCGTACTTCAACATGTACAATCTGTACAACACTTGGAACGGTGAGTTCTGGGCCTGGGGCATTGATATGAACTACAAAATGATGTGGCCAGATGGGCCGAAATGGGTTTCGAACGCCGACTTGATGAGAACCACCAAGGGACGACGTCAGTCTAGGCGTCATCGCAATGACATGGACCATAGCCAGATGGACTACATGCTTTTGCTAGGCTCACATCAAGCGAAGACCCATCCCAGTTACGTTCGGACCCATCCCTTTTGACATCCCTCGTTGACCGGTGGAGACCTGAAACCCACACCTTTCACTTTCATTTTGGGGAGCTTGCACCTACACTGAAAGATGTTTCTATGATCCTTGCTCTACCAATTAGAGGTGAGCCGTTAGTCTCTCGACGAGTGTCTAAAACTTGGGCACAAAATATATCAGACCGTCTTGGGATGACAATGCCAGAATCACAACGTACTGGTGGCCCTCGTGGCATCCCACTCCCCTGGCTTCATGATAACTTTCTTAACTTTTCTAGCTTCGCTGATTCTGAGACGAGGAAAAGACATCTGTTTGCGTATTTGTTGTGGCTCCTCGGGGTTATGTTTCCAAATTCACACGAGGACGTACTTCTCCCTGGTCTCATCTACATTGTGGAGAAGATGGTAGATAAACCTTTACCCGAGCAGCCAAAATACAGCTTCGGTTCTGCCATTCTATCTCATACATATAGAGGCTTGTGTGATGCCACACAAAAAACTTCCTTCGCAAAAAAGCTCCGTTACTTTGTGTCCCCTACGAGTTTCTACAGTTGTGGTCCTGGGAATACCTCCCTGTAGGACGACCTCCTATAATAAATCCCATACACCCATACGACTATAGCGAGGGCAGCTGTGTAACTATGGCTAGCAGGTGGACAAAGGCACGGAAACATTGGTCTCCAAGTATTGCGAAAAATTGTTACCCTATATACCACCAGCAGTTTGAGGCACTTGATGAGTCTGTAGTCACATGGAACCCATGGACTCAGGAGCATGTACAGATGGTCTTTGATATACGACCCATCACAGCAGGCATGTTGACCGATAGTGCATTCTGGCTGACTCGCTGCTACTTATTGTTCCTGTGGTGTGTTGAGCCTTACAACCCAGAGCGTGTCATGAGACAGTTCGGTCTGTATCAGGAGATTCCACCACCTTTTCCAAGATTTACGGACGAGGAAACCCATAAGTAAGATGTGACCTCCCTAAATAGTTAGTGTCATTTTTAATTTACTAAACTCACACTTTGTTACATATTTTGCAGGCTAACCAATATGGGCCACGGTTGGAGTCTTTACGATTGGAGGGAACGCAACATTCAATGGGTACAGAAGTGGGAAAATGAAGCGCTAGCAGATATAGTGTATCAACTTAGGTACATTTTATTTACATTATTTTATTACGATGACCATACGATGCGTGAAGATGCTTTGCTTTCATCACAACGGTTGATGTTATTATATAATTTTGCAGACCGTACGATGGAAGTACAGCTCAAGCGTACAAGCAGTGGTACTGCATCAGCATGCGTACAAGCTTGGCCGGTCAACCAGCTACGATACCAACAAATCTCACGCACGAGGAGCAGATGCAGAGACCTGTTAAGCTGCGTGCAGCTTACTATCATGACCAGATGGTAATCACTAGTAATTTTTTCAGGTCCATCATTTCATAATCATTTCAACCAAATAACAACCAAATATTTTTCCAGCTTCAAACTGCCAACGACATAGGGCAGATGGCGACGGAAAGCATGCCGCCCAGGGGACAAGCTGTCAAGTCATTCAATAAACGTTTTAAAGAATACGTGCTAACAAAGTTGAGATGTGCTAGAGGCGACGACGTTGTCACTGGAGCGTACAACATGCCAGTACCGAGGTCAGCCAGACCGAGTGCGGTGCCGTCGTCCAGACCGAGCGAGGCGCGTACAAGCCATGG
>NC_057811.1:475974524-475981622 GCF_018294505.1 Triticum aestivum
GAGTACAACAACGACATTGCCACGACATGACTCATCTCTGCCACTACATCGCTCTTCTTCGGTGTTGCTTCGTCAGGGGCAGACATCACAGGACCATGGCATGGGCTTGGATTCGATGCCCGAGCTGTATCTTTCCCCAAACCCATATGCATACACAGGATATGGCGCATACACTCAAGGTGAGGGATCTCAGCCGTATCTCTCCACGCGAGGGATCTCCATGCCCGAGGAGACTCGTGTCCCAGATTTAAACAAGTACCAGGTAGAATGTCCAGACAATACAGGCGAGGGATCTGATCAGGTAGTCATGTTTACATTTTAATGCATTTACAGTGATATTACATATTATCCTCTAACAGTTTTTTTTTACAATGTTTCTATGTGCAGGGCATACCTGATGTAAATTGGAACCATGAGTACACCCAACCTGGCGACAATGTTAACGCAGTAGATACATATTTCTTCAGAGAGGACGTTATTGGACCATCTTTTATCCCCGAGGAGTCACAACAACCATACGCCTATAATTACGCATCAGGTTCGCAACAAGGATTACAGACTCCACCACCTATGCAAGAGTCACAGACACAGGAAGACCAACTGGAGTACGGTCGCGGTCTTCGTGTAACTCGACCACCTAATCGCTTGGAGCTTTCCAGTCCGAAGGGAAGGCCAGCTGGCCGTCGTCGACTACAATGATTCAATTATCCACGTGCGCGACCCATTGTATCTACATATGTCAGTATCCGACTTTTCGATTTGAACATCTATGTATGCTGAAATAAAAATGCACCAGTCAGGAACAATTTTTCCTGCCTATATCTCCCGCCATACTATCCCGCTCCACTCTTCGGCTTATGTTTTCGCGCAACCCTTTCCCCTCAATATTTTCCCGCCAACGCTTTCCCTCCATATGTTCCCGCCACCCGTTTCCTGCCAACCCCTTCCCGCCATATCTTCCTGCCACCCGTTTCCCGCCAACCCCTTCCCGCCATATGTTCCCGCCAACCCTTTCCCGCCATACTGCAGTCGTTCTTTCCCGCCATTTTCTCCTCTCTACCTATAAAACCCCCTTCAGACGGAGGTGAATAAGCATTCGAGTGTAGTGTAGTCGAGATGTCCCATTATCCTTTCGATCGTAGTTTTCACCCTGGGATGAGCAGGACTCTTCTGAGGCTAGCTACCGATTTCAGGATGGACAATAGGATAGTTCCATGGGACGAACTCACCGGTAGTGACACCATAATGAATGAGTTGGCTCACCAATTACGTAGGTCTGGGTGGCCTGAAAGGACCTATGAGGAGGTACGTAAAGAACTTCTTAGGTTGCATGCAAGGTGGAAGAAGGTAGTGGAGCCGGAGAGTGAAACTTTCAGAAGGACTGCAGAAAAGCATCCATTTTTATGGACTGAGGAGAGCGAGGACGAAGATGATATCTTCATGCCGCCGCTTCCGGGTTCTGCATCGTCAAAGGGCAAGAGTTCTGCATCGTCTAAGGGCAAGAGTACTGCATCCTCCAAGAGCAAGAGTTCTGCATCGTCGAAGGGTAAGAGTTCTGCATCGTCGAAGGGCAAGAGTTCTGCATCGACGGAGGATGACGATGATGCCTTCATGTAGTTTTTAAGCTATATTCCAGTTCTACCGTTTAATTCAGATGTACTTGCATTATTAGTTTGTACTCTCTTATTGTAGGGCATTATGTTCTATCTTAATTTCATTTTGTAGTTCTTGCATGATGTTCGATATTAGTGGAGGGAAAGAAAATGCCACTACTTTATTCTAAAACTATATTTTTTTTTCCATTAGGACACGGTACAACTGAAAATAAGATACATCGTATGATTGAAATATAGCTAAATTTAACTACTGAAATAAAGCTACATTAAACTGCAGAAATAAAGATACAAATGATTGCGAAATTTAAAATACTACCACAGGAATCTACTGAGTCCAGCGTGGATATTTTCCTTTTCCATCGCCAGCTTCTTCTGTTGCCTTGGCCTCACGAGCCCTTTCTTTCTTTCTCTGCCTCTCCGCCTCACGAGCCTCCTTTCGCTGTCGTCCCTGCTCCTCCAAGCGACGAGCCTCTTCCCTGTTTTTTCTTTCCTAAATCCTGAAAAAAGGGTGTTGCTCCGCATAGTATTCTTTTAACTCTCTCTCTTGCTCTGCTTTCTCCTCAGCTTCTGCCTTCTCGCGTCGCTCTTCCGCATAGAAACTATTCCACGCACGGCGACTTCTTTCAAGAATCTCAGTCACTGCCCAAGCCGGCATCTCTGTGTCAATCCAACGATAGTACATGCACAGAGGCGGAGGAGACTACAACAAGAAACAAGAATGTTATTAAAGAATCAATCAAAATACCAACAATATCTATTCGTGATGGTTAAAGCATACCGGAGGCTTGTCGTACTCTGAAATAGCTACGGTTGGATCTTCCTCATAATTGGCGCACATGAAAAACTTCATGCCCAACCAATCTGAAAAATCCGTCACCTCCTTCACCTTGCAAAGATCGCCACACCAACACCGCAGGACTGCCATCCCCGGAGGCATACTTGCATTCTTCATTTTCCTCGGTCTAATGCTTTGATCCGAGCAAGGCAAACTCATACTGGCTAGAAAAATGTGTTACACACTTTGCGCAGTGGCGATTTCGAGGATGGCTGGACGAGAGCATCGGTGTCTCCTTTTATAAGCTCAGACGATAAATGATGGCGAGAAAATTAGCGAGAACAGAGGAAATTAGGCGGGAAATTTTAGGATCCCTGTAGTGTCGACACAACAGTTTCCCGCAGCATCGGATTCCCGCAGCGAGTGACTGATTACCGCAGTGTCATCGCATCCGCTCAAGCAATAGCCAGAGCGATTCTCGCAGTGCCGTCGCATCCTATGAGGCAAAAGTAGCAAAAGCAGGACTGATTCCCGGGCGAAAGAACCAAAAGCAGGCATCAGCGTTCATATTCCCGCGCGGAAATCACGTTCTTGGGTGCTGTCACCTCACCTGCAGCAGCAATTTTCAAAGCATGGGAATGAGCGCCATCCGCCACAGTGCTCATGTCGGCTAGAGGTGCCGCCTGCTGCAGTGGCGGCCTGGCCCGCACCTCGCCTTCCCTGCAGTTCCTTTTGTCGGCCAGGGAGCGACAAGGGCAGCAGTGGCCGCCTGGTGTAGTGGCGGCGTGGCCCACCAGGCCTGGCCCGTTCCGCCGCGGCTCGGAGCACTGTACCTAATCCATTTTCGCCGGCCGGCCGCCTCCTGCAGTGGCGGCAGGGCCCGCCGCCTCCTGGCGTGGCGGCAGGTGCCACGTGTCGCCTGCCGCCACCGCTGAGGGGGTCCTTTTTGTCAAATTGATCCACATGTAGTCTTTTTTATCAATTCATCTCGGCAGGGGTTCTTTTGGACAAAAAATCGACATGCAACTGGGAAAAAAATGTTGTACCTCAGTTGCGAGACGATGGTGGACTTACAACTGATAGTTCCAGTTACGCATCGACGATGGACTTGTAATTGGGACAAAAAACGACGACCCGAGTTGTATGTCAAGGAAGAGTTGTAACCGAGACAACAGAAAAAACAATCTCCTAGTTACATCTTACATGTTGGGGCGGACTTGCAAACCAGATCAGACGAGTTAATGTCAAAAATGGACATATAGCTGCCTGGGTAAGATAAAGCCCATGTATGGCCAGTTATGTGTTGAGATCAGTCGTTAATTGATGAAAAAGAACTTAAGAGAGAACTGAGAGTATCGGTGGAGCGAGATAAGCCATGTTTTTTTTATGGTCGTGAGGTGACTCTTCGAACTGTAAGGGCATCTTCAATGGCAACCTGTAAATTTCCTTCTGCATTCGTTTGCGGACAGGACGGGGAGGGGGGGGGGACCAGTCCGCAGAAACATATGCGGGAGGATGCCATCCAACCGTAGCCGCATACATCCGGCCTTTTTTTAATTTTTTCTCAAGTCCGCACAATCAAATAGCCCCATGCAAAGGGTGCATGCGCTCAAATAGCTGCATGCAGCACTAGTTCAAATTTTAAAAAGTTCAAATATTACATCCCAACATTGTTATCCCCTTTCAGCGCCCACTGATGCTCAATTAAATCTTCCTTCAGTTGCTCGTGAGTTGGTCGATGCCGAATTTGTTGATGCATTTGAATAAACTCCTCAAATGTGCCCGGATTCTGGTCCGGGGTCGGATATGATCACCCATGTTCTCAAATTCCAGAGCTGTGCAACATCGTCACCCTCATCCTGAATGATCATGTTGTGCATGACCACACAACATGTCATCACCTCCCACAAGGTTTCTGGATCATATTGTTTTGCAGGTCTACGAACAACTGCAAAACGGGCCCGCAGAACTCCAAATGCCCTCTCGACATCCTTTCTATTTGTTTCTTGTTTTTGGGTAAAGTGAGCCTTTTTCTGGCCAACTGGGTTCGAGATGGTGCTGACAAAGGTAACCCATGAAGGATAGATACCGTCAACCAAATAGTATTCCATGTTGTACTCATATCCATTGACAATATAGTGGCAAGGAGGAGCTTTTCCTTCAGTCAGCCTCGCAAACAACGGCGATCGTTGCAGCACATTGATGTCATTGTGAGACCCGGACATGCCAAAGAAAAGCGTGCCAACTCCAAAGATCATGTGATGCAACTACTTCAAGAATTATTTTGGGCTTCTTAGCATGACCCTGATATTGCCCTTGTAAAGTCTTCGGGCAGTTCTTCCATTTCCAATGCAAGCAGTCAAGAGAACCAAGCAAACCTGGCCACCCTCTTGCTTCTGAGATTATCATGAGCCTCTTGGTGTCTGCCACAGTTGATTCTCTTATGTATTGAGGTTCGAACACCTCGACCACGACAGTTGCAAACCTGACCATGGCATCTCTGCATGTGCTCTTAGACATCCGTAGGTACTCGTCCTACAAATGTGTCAAATGAATAGTCATTAACTGAATATACAATATAATATTATTTCATAAGATTCACCAAATCTTGTACTTTAATTGAATATATATAAATGCAGTTAATGAATATAATTTAATACATCTCACTAAACCAAATAAATAGAATATAAATATATTAATTCACTTACTCCCTCTCTCTTAGTTTACAGGGCGTGCGGGTACCCCTAGGTCGTCAATTTGACCAACCTAATACAAGTCATATATTATAAAACATATACCGATATAACCTTCAGATGTTCTATTTTTAAACGGTATAATTTTTGTGCTATATAATTTATATTAGGGTGATAAAATTGGCAACCTAGGTATACGCGCAAGACTTGTAAACTGAAACGGAGGGAGTATTGTCTATTATTTTCATATGACTCACCAAGTCTTGTACTTTAATGGGGTGAATCAGCTATAAAAAACCTGGCCCATTTTGTTTATTCTCCTTCAGAACTCACATATCACACAACGATCCACAAGTCTTTCCTTCAACGCAAAAACTAGTTAAGATGAGGACTACCCAGGTGTTGTTCCTTGCCCTCGCCTTGCTCATGGTGGCATCAGGTACTCACTTGTTCTTGCAATAAGTTTCTTCACAGTCTCATCCAACGAATAATGGCCATGTTGTGACCATACCTTTTCTTCATGGAGATTTTTCAGGTGCGGTAACGGAGGCGTCAATGGACGGTAGCGCTAAATTCAACTGCAGGTGTGCGGCAACCCTTATCCCATCACCAAAGCCATGTAACAACGGCACTTGTGATATGGCATGCTTCAACCTTATGAGGCGAGGGTACCCAAACAGGGCAAGTGTGACGCCGTCGGGTGCAAGTGCATGATATGCGAAGACTAGCCTCCACTGTAATGAACAAATGAGTAGTAACTACTCCCTCCGTTTTTAAATATTTGTCTTTTTAGACATTTCAAATGGACTACAACATACAAATGTATGTAAACATATTTTAGAGTGTTGATTCACTCATTTTGCTTCGTATGTAGTTATTTGTTGAAATCTGCATATCATGTTATGCAAAGTTCATGGAATAAACTTTCTGGACATATTTTAGACTAGCCTCCACTGTAATGGACAAATGGAGTAGCTAAGAAAGGACGACATGTTCATGGAATAATGCGACTAAATCGCAAATGGTGTAGCAGCAAGGTTGTTCCCTGGTAATTGACATGTTATGAAGAACGATGAATTTGACCTGGCTTCTTGAATTATCTGAAAATTATGAAGCTATGCTACATGATATTTATGTATACTTTCTTCGGGCATACTCCCTCCATTTTAAAATTCTTGTCTTAGATTTGTCTAGATACGGATGTACCTAGTCATGTTTTAGTGTTAGATACATCCTTATCTAGACAAGTGTAAGACACGAATTTTGGGACGGGGTAATATTAGAAGAAGGTTTAAATTAGTTTTGTTTGTTGAATGGAAAAGCTAAACATGGTGTCAGCTCTGGTGGAGAGTGCTCTACAAGGTTATCAGCTCTGGTGAACCCTGCGCCGACCCAACACGCATGTTGCCCGAGACGAGGTCTCATAGCTAACTCCAGGATGGTCATTTCACGCATGGGACTTTAGGCGTTACAATGACGAAGGTGGGCGAGTGCCAGCCGCCACATTCAACGAACTGCAAATCTCCACACCAGTCTGTTGGCGCCGACCTCATAGCCCGTAAACGAACAATAATGTTTTTTTTGCGGGTAAATGAACGATAATTAATGTTGAAAAAATACAGTTGACAAATGGCTGCAATTAGCTGTGAAAAATAAATTTGTCTGAAATTATGGTACACTGAAAAAATACAGCATGTTGCAAAAAGGTGCAATTAGTTGTAAAGGAACCAAATTTGCTAAAGAATACCATATGGCAAATGAGAGGGGGGCACACGTGGGAACCAGACAACGGCTTTACGAGTTATTTACAGCGAGATGACTCGAGAATCGAGATCCATGAAGAAGAAGATTGAACCGTCTTAAAGCAGTGGACCTGCGGTTCAAGGGCATGTCCAACGCCAACCCTCAAATCACCCGCAATCGTCCGGACCACGTGGTCAGGACGTGTTTTGTCATCCAGTGTGGTTCTGTATCGGTCTGTTCGGTGATCCAGACGCATTTCCCCCCGCAAACC
>NC_057811.1:475982037-476046160 GCF_018294505.1 Triticum aestivum
AACCTCTTCCCTCGTCCGCTCGCGCTTCTCGCCCCAAACAGTCAACGCCGCTCCAGAGCGTCAATGCAGCATTCATGCCTGGCCAGAGTGGACGCGTCCTCTCACTACTGTCGGCAATGAAGTTGCGCGCCGGCCGAGAGAGCGCCACCCGCGCCGCTTCCCGATGCAGGCGACTGCTCCGCGTTCAAATGATACCCATCAGTCCATTGCCCTACATTAATGATATACGGGTGCAGAGGAACCTACTCTGGCGCCACACGTCTATCTGTCTACCGCCTGCCATTAACCACACCGCCATGGCCCATTGCCATCCGCCGGCTATATAAACTCCAGCCCCGGTCATAGCTGTAATCCTCCTCTTTCGGCCCCTTTCTCCTCTCCGCACCACACACACTATGGCCTCCTCACGTACAAAGCCCTCAGGGACACCTTCTCGTCAGAGCAGAAGAAGGAGATGACCGTCATTGCTGCAGTATGGTAGGCAGATGGAGGACGGCGACACCCCAATGGAGGACGAGTCGACGCCACCCTCCTCACCGGTGCATGCCGACATCACCATCAATGAGGCCCGTGCCCATTACACGAACATGGTGCCGGAAGAGCAGGAGGCCAACTTCCGGCAGGAGCAGGCCGACAACCTCCATCTCCTCGACAAACACCGGCGTGCGGAGGAGCTGCTCGCCGCCGACACATCCATCGTGCCGGACGTGGACGTGCCCAAGCAGGAGGCGTTGCTTGAGTCCTACCGCTCCACCCTCGAGATCCGCTGCGACCGCTGGTGGTACCACCAACATCAGGGGAGTTAGAAGTCGCCTACATAGAGTTCGACGAGGCGGCAGATGAGGTGTGGGGGCAAGAGCGACGACGAGGTGGACATCGCCAACTCCGCCCCGGCCGTGCCCCACCGCCATGACCACGAAGCCGGCACGTCCGCTGGCGCCGCCGGCAGCGAGGAAGAGTAGTGCATGGTAGGTCGCCGCCACTCGGGTCCCAAGAATGCCACCACTCCTCCCTTCCATTTGAAGCCAAGATTGGTGAGCTGAACATCGTCGGCCGATTAGCCACTTGACAGCGATGTGGAGGCAAACTTCACTTCCTAGGGCTCATGACACCGGAGGTGGAGGCTACGGAGGCGGAGCTGGAGAGCGCCGAGGCGAAACTGGAGAAGGCGAAGGCAAGAGCCGGAGCTTCAGTTCTCTAGGCTCATGGCCGGACATGGGGAATGGGTGCCTGCGATCATTTAGATTAGGTTTAGCTAAAAATTATCCGAAATTGCAATGAATTTCGTCTTGTTTATATGAAATAAGCTGTGTTTGCATGAATTTCGTTTAGTTTAAACAGTGGTTGAATTGTATGGCCGGCTCCCGCATCTTGTCCGTGGGCTGGTCCGCCTCTATCAGCGGACTGAGGCGGTGCAAATTTGCGGTTCAGCGTTGGAGATGTCCTAAACTCTGAGGGCTCATTTGGTTAAAAAGTAGAGAAATATAGATAGGAATAGAAAAAAATTATTCTTCGACATTAGTATTTGTTCGCCTGGTTCAAGGGGATGAAGCAAAGGAATACATGAGGAAATTTCTTGATCCCACTTTTCAAAGGAAAAAAATGCAAGAATTTCATAATCGATTTCTACTTTGTAGAATCTCAAAACAGGCTTTGCCCCTCTATATTAATATAGTAACCACCCGATACAACTACGAGACCACTGCTGGGGCAAACAACACAATCAAGCCTAAGAGAAAAAACAATAGAAACAAATGCCAACATCGCCAAATCGACGAAAGCGAAGATGTCCTGCAACCGCTGCACCCTCCGGAGAATTCCCACCATGCTCCTAGGCCTCTGAATTTCCGCGTACCAAGCAACACCTTCAAGAAGGAATGCGACGCCGACACTGCTGCTCGGACTGATCCTAGGATTTCTCCCTGTACACGGAGGGGAGTGAGGAAGGGGTGCACCCAATGCCCTTCAAGAAGGGCGGTGGCGCACACAGGCATCACTGCGTCGGTGTCGGCAAGAACCGACCGAGATTTCCCCCAACCCCCACACAACCACAACCCCGAATCAACCGTCGGCTCCACCAAGCTTGCCGCCCACCAACACGCACCATCACAGTCTTGAAGACAACATCGACGTCTCACCATGGCAAACGCTGCAAGGCCGGCCGGACCAAGAAAAAACAACTGTAGATAGGGGACGACAGTACAACAACCACGTGGGAGGGAACAACCTTCACCGACATAAGCAGTAGCTGACTGCTACTTCTTGAGCTTGCGTTGATTTTTCCCTTGAAGAGGAAATGGTGATGCAGCGAAGTAGAGATACGTATTTCCCTTAGTTAAGAACCAAGGTATCAATCCAGTAGGAGGCACAAGCAAGTCCCCAATATATGCACCTGCCCAAACTAACAAATACTTGCACACATCACGAAAAAGGGGTTGTCAATCCTGTTGGAAATATGCCCTAGAGGCAATAATAAAATGGTTATTATTATATTTCCTTGTTCATGATAAATGTCTATTGTTCATGCTATAATTGTGTTAACCGGAGACCGTAATACAGGCGTGAATACGTAGACCACAATATGTCCCTAGTAAGCCTCTAGTTGACTAGCTCGTTGATCAATAGATGGTTACGGTTTCCTGACCATGGACATTGGATGTTGTTGATAACGGGATCACATCATTAGGAGAATGATGTGATGGACAAGACCCAATCCTAAGCATAGCACAAGATCGTGTACTTCGTCTGCTAAAGCTTTTCTAATGTCAAGTATCATTTCCTTAGACCATGAGATTGTGCAACTCCCGGATACCGTAGGAATGCTTTGGGTGTGCCAAACGTCACAACGTAACTGGGTGGCTATAAAGGCACACTACGGGTATCTCCGAAAGTGTCTGTTGGGTTGGCACGAATCGAGACTGGGATTTGTCACCCCGTGTGACGGAGAGGTATCTCTGGGCACACTCGGTAATGCATCATCATAATGACCTCAATGTGACCAAGTGTTTGGTCACGGGATCATGCATTACGGTACGAGTAAAGTGAATTGCCGGTAACGAGATTGAACAAGGTATTGGGATACCGACGATCGAATCTCGGGCAAGTAACGTACCGATTGACAAAGGGAATTGTATACGGGATTGATTGAATCCTCGACATCGTGGTTCATCCGATGAGATCATCGTGGAACATGTGGGAGCCAACATGGGTATCCAGATCCCGCTGTTGGTTATTGACCGGAGAGTCGTCTCGGTCATGTCTGCATGTCTCCCGAACCCGTAGGGTCTACACACTTAAGGTTCGGTGACGCTAGAGTTGTAGAGATATTAGTATGCGGTTAACCGAAAGTTGTTCGGAGTCCCGGATGAGATCCCGGACGTCACGAGGAGTTCCGGAATGGTCCGGAGGTAAAGATTTATATATGGGAAGTCCTATTTTGGCCACCGGAAGATGTTCGGGATTTTTCGGTATTGTACCGGGAAGGTTCTAGAAGGTTCCAAGTGGGGCCCACCTGCATGGGGGGACCCACATGAACGTGGGTAGTGGGGGCAAGGCCCACACCCCTGGTCAAGGCGCACCAAGATCCCACCTTAGAAGGAATAAGATTATATCCCGAAGGGATAAGATCAAGATCCCTAAAAAAGGGGGATAACAATCGGCGGGGAAGGGAAATGATGGGATTTCTTTCCCCCACCTTTGCCAACGCCCCAATGGACTTGGAGGGCAAGAAACCAGCCCCCTCCACCCCTATATATAGTGGGGAGGCGCATGGGAGCATCACCCCAAGCCCTGGCGCCTCCCTCCCTCCCGTGACACCTCTTCCTCCCCGCTTGTGCTTGGCGAAGCCCTGCCGGGATCCCGCTACTTCCACCACCACGCCGTCGTGCTGCTGGATCTCCATCAACTTCTCCTCCCCCCTTGGTGGATCAAGAAGGAGAAGACGTCCCCGCTCCGTACATGTGTTGAACGCGGAGGTGCCGTCCGTTCGGCGCTAGGATCATCGGTGATTTGGATCACGACGAGTACGACTCCATCAACCCCGTTCTCTTGAACGCTTCCGCGCGCGATCTACAAGGGTATGTAGATGCAATCCCCTCTCTCTCGTTGCTAGATGACTACATAGATTGATCTTGGTGATACGTAGAAAATTTTAAATTTCTGCTATGACCCCCAACAAATCCCTTCATGGTCACTTGCAAGAGTAAGATCTAATAGAGAGATATAAAACAAATAAAAGTAAATAAAACTCAGCGAGGTATTTTTGTGTTTTTGATTTTATAGATCTGAAAAATAATATGATAAAAGTAGACCCGGGGGTCATAGGTTTCACTAGAGGCTTCTCTCTCGAAGAAAACCTACGGTGGGTGAACAAATTACTGTTGAGCAATTGATAGAAAAGCGCAAAGTTATGACGATATCTAAGGCAATGATCACGAATATAGGCATCACATCCGTGACAAGTAGACCGAAACGATTCTCCATCTACTACTATTACTCCACACATCGACCAACTCCTGCCTGCATCTAGAGTATTAAGTTCATAAGAACAGAGTAACGCCTTAAACAAGATTACATGATGTAGAGGGATAAACTCAAGCAATATGATATAAACCCCATCTTTTTATCCTTAATGGAAATAATACAATACATGCCTCGCTGCCTCTTCTGTCACTGGGAGAGGACACCGCAAGATTGAACCCATCACAAAGCACTTCCCCCATTGCAAGAAAAACCAATCTAGTTGACCAAACCAAATCGGTAGATCGAAGAGAAATACAAAGCTATCTTAATCATGCATATAAGAATTCAGAGAAGACCAAATAATATTCATAGATAATCTGATCACAAATCCACAATTCATCGGATCTCAACAAACACACCGCAAAAGAAGATTACATTGAATAGATCTCCAAGAACATCGAGGAGAACATTTTATTGAAGATCAAAGAGAGAGAAGGCTATGGACTCGTAGGTCGATGGCAAACTACTCACACGTCATCGGAAGGGCATCAAGGTTGATGTAGAGGCCCTCCATGATCGAACCCCCCTCCGGCAGAGTACCGGAAAAGGACCCAAGATGAGATCTCATGAAGTCAGAGGCTTGCGGCGGCGGAAAACTATTTTTGGCTCTTGTTATGATGTAGGGGGAATATTTGAGGATTTATAATGCAAAGATTAGGGTTGGGAGAGCCACGAGGGTCCCACAAGCCCCTGGGGCATGCCCCTACGGCTTGTGGCCGCCTCGTGGGTCTTCTGACCTCCTCTCCAAATCTCGTAGGTTTCTTCTGGTCCAAGAGAAATCACCGTAAAGTTTTATTCCATTTGGACTCCGTTTGATATTCCTTTCCTATAAATGTCAAAAACAAGGAAAAAACAGAAACTGGCACTAGGCACTAGGTTAATAAGTTAGTCCCCAAAATGATATAAAATAGCATATTAATGCATATAAAATATTCAAGATGGATAATATAATAACATGGAACAATAAAAAATTATAGATACGTTGGTGAAAGTGCAACTACCCTGGGTGGTTTTGGTAATTCCTAACAACATATAGCTCATTGAGCTGATGCTATTTCAAGATATATATTTCAGGAAAGCTCAATGATTGGCAGGGCATGGATTAGAAAAGTGGACACCTCAAAATGCCAAGGACAAAAGGATTGGCTCAAGCTCAAAGCACAAGACTCTACATTTTTCATTTTAGTGACCCAAGATCACATTGAGTCCATAGGAAAAGCCAATACTATCAAGAGGGGGTGAGGTGTTGCTTAATGAGTTTCTTGCTCAAAATGCTTAGTGACATGCTCCAAAAACCCTCAACTACTTTCTCATATCCACATATGTCTCAAACCAAAAGTCAAACTCGGCCCCACCGAAACTTTCTATCCGGCGCCACCGAGTTCACTTGACATAGCCACTGCCAGAAACCCTAGTCTTTTCGGTCTCACCGATAGGGATCTCGGTCTCACCGAGATGGGATTGTAATCTCTCTGTTTCCCTTCGTAACGTTTCGGTCAAACCGAGATGAGCGATCGGTCCCACCGAGATTGCAATGCAAACTCTCTATTTCCCTTTCGTAACGTTTCGGTCCAACCGAGATGAGCGAATCGGTCCCACCGAGTTTGCCTGACCAACTCTCTGGTTAGTCTATTACCAAAATCGGTCTCACCGAGTTTGTGTAATCGGTCTCACCGAGATTATGTTATGCCCTAACCCTAACGAAATCGGTCCCACCGAGTTGACATGTCGGTCCCATCAAAAATCCTAACGTTCACATTTTGAACTAAATCGGCCCGACCGAGTTTCATAATTCGGTCCCACCGAGTTTGGTAAATTGTGTGTAACGGTTAGATTTTGTGTGGAGGCTATATATACCCCTCCACCCACTCTTCATTCGGAGAGAGAGAGCCATCAGAACATGCCTACAGTTCCAACATACATTTTTTGAGAGAGAACCACCTACACTTGTGTTGAGGTCAAGATATTCCATTCCAACCACATAAATCTTGATCTCTAGACTTCCCCAAGTTGCTTTCCACTCAAATCTTCTTTCCACCAAATACAAATCCTGTGAGAGAGAGTTGAGTGTTGGGGAGACTATCATTTGAAGCACAAGAGCAAGGAGTTCATCATCAACACACCATTTGTTACCTCTTGGAGAGTGGTGTCTCCTAGATTGGCTAGGTGTCACTTGGGAGCCTCCATCAAGATTGTGGAGTTGAACCAAGGAGTTTGTAAGGGCAAGGAGATCGCCTACTTCGTGAAGATCTACCCGAGTGAGGTTCTTCGTGGGCGACGGCCATGGTGGGATAGACAAGGTTGCTTCTTCGTGGACCCTTCGTGGGTGGAGCCCTCCGTGGACTTGCGCAACCGTTACCCTTCGTGGGTTGAAGTCTCCATCAATGTGGATGTACGATAGCACCACCTATCGGAACCACGGATAAAAATCTCCGTGTCAACATTGCGTTTGCTCCCTCAAACTCCTCCCTTTACCTTCATATGCAATTGTCTTACATTCCGCTGCTATACTCTTAGAATTGCATGTGTAGGTTGATTGCTTGACTTGTGCAAAGTTGCTAAAATCTGCCAAGAACTAATTGGGAAAAGGCTAAATTTTTATTTGGTCAAGTAGTCTAATCACTCCCCTCTAGACATACTTTCGATCCTACAAGTGGTATCAGAGCTTTGGTCTCTATTTGCTTTGATTTCCATAGCTTTTGGTGGTCATAGCCTTGGTTTCACAACCTAGGAGAGTATGGCGTCTAGCGAGGGAAATTACCACTGTAGAGGTCCTTACTTTGATGGTACAAATTTTGCTAGTTGGAAGCATAAGATGAAAATGCATATTCTTGGACATAACCCGACCGTTTGGGCTATTGTGTGTATTGGCTTGCAAGGTGAATTCTTTGATGGGAGAGAACCAAACCGTGAAGCTACCGCGGAAGAGTTGAAGATGTTGCAATACAATGCTCAAGCTTGTGATATTCTCTTCAACGGATTGTGCCCTGAAGAATTCAACACAATTAGCCGTCTTGAGAATGCAAAGGAAATTTGGGATACTTTGATTGATATGCACGAAGGTACCGACTCCGTCAAGGAATCCAAATTGGATGTGCTTCAAAGTCAACTTGACAAGTTCAAAATGAAGGATGGTGAAGGCGTCGCCGAAATGTACTCTAGGCTTGCTCTCATCACAAACGAGATTGCTGGCTTCGGAAGTGAAGAGATGACCGATAGATT
Source organism: Triticum aestivum (assembly GCF_018294505.1). NCBI lineage: Eukaryota > Viridiplantae > Streptophyta > Magnoliopsida > Poales > Poaceae > Triticum > Triticum aestivum. The sequence continues at coordinate 475,989,781 of NC_057811.1, forward strand.
CATCATCAAGAAGATCCTAAGAGCCTTGGATGGAAAATATGATACCGTGTGCACATTGATCCAAATGATGCCCAATTACAAAGATCTCAAGCCAACGGAAGTCATTGGAAGAATTGTTGCTCATGAGATGTCACTCAAGGATAAGGAAGAGCTCCACAACAAGTCAAGTGGTGCTTACAAAGCCTCCTGTGAAGCTCCCACATCATCAAGTCAGAAGCAAACCTTTAATGAAGAATTGAGTCTAATGGTGAAGAACTTCAACAAATTCTACAAGAGAAGGAGCAAGGAAAGAAGCTCCAAGTCAAGGTCCTATAATGACAAGAGATCTTCAAGTCGCGAAAGAAATTGCTACAATTGTGGAAGACCCGTACACTACTCCAATGAGTGTACGGCTCCCTACAAAATAAGAGAAGATTCTCCCAAAAGAAGGAGTAGAAGAGAAGAATCACCACCAAGAGAAAGAAGGAGTAGAGATGATCGTTATGAACAAAGACCCTCTCGGAGAAGCAAGGATTCAGAAAGAAAGGATAAGTCATCAAGGAGCTACACAAAAGGAAGACATCAAGCTCATGTTGGTGAATGGGTATCCGGTTCCGACTCCGACAATCACTCCAAAAGAAATTATCAATCCGACTCCGAATATACTCAAGATGAAGGTGTTGCCGGACTAGCACTTGTGACAACCAACTCCTATGACATATTTGACTCACCAAATGAAGGAATTGGGAGATGCTTCATGGCTAAAGGTCCAAAGGTAACACACTCCGAGTATGTTGATTTCAATAGTGATGAAGATGATTTGCTAGGAGATGATGATTTACTTGTTGACAACTCTAGTTATGAAAACTATGATGAACTTGCTATTAATCATACTAATCAAGATAAAACGAATGACGATGATAAGAAGGAGATTGAGCGTCTAACTAAAGAACTAAACACTCTTAAGTTAGCTCATGAAACTACCTTGGAAGATCATCGAGAACTTTTAAAGACTCATGATAAGCTACGGTTTGAAAAGCTCAACCTTGAGCAAGAACATGAGTTTTTAAAGGAAATCAATGATGATCTTCGTAAGAAAAGTTCTTCTTACATTGCCAAGCGTTTACTCTTGTCTACTTACATGCCACAAGTTAAATCTAGCAACAAGAACAAGAAAGATTCTTCATCTAGTAGTAACAACAATCATGCTAAATCCAATGTTGTTGCTTCTAGTAGTTCTCTTAGCCAAGTTACACTTGAGCAAGAAAATTGCTTATTGAAGGGAATTATAGAGAAAGGTGTTTACAAGAGCCTTGCCGGAAGTAAGCAATTTGAGGAAATTGTACGCAAGCAAGGAAGGCACCGGAAGAATCAAGGTGTTGGTTTTGAACGAAAGTTCAATGCCAATGGAGTTGAGTGGGAAGATGATCAATACCCCAAGACGAAGTTTGTTCCTCAACAAGAGAAGTATGATCCTACTTCTTTCCAAGGAACACAAGCTCAAGATGATCTTCCACCACAAGACCACAAGCAAAAAGGCAAGGACAAGCTTCAAGAGGAGATTGATGCATTTGAAGAAGCACCTAAGGCCTTGGTCAAGTGGGTTCCCAAGACTACATCAAGTTCCACTTCATCAAGTACGACTACAACTCCAAGGATTCCCATCAAGATGGTGTGGATCCCTAAGAAGAAGAACTAGAGAGTTCTTGAGGGTGACTCCGCCAACATACTTTACTCTTATCATTTTGGCAAGGACAAGTGCAAACATCTTCCATATCTTGCACTAGTTCATGGAGTCACAGACCCTCTTGTTGGTAAGACAAGGGACAAGGTAACCTAATGCTTTCATGGACATCATCTTGTGTATACATCACTCTATGTCTATGGATATTGTTGAGGATATAGACCTTAGAGTCACCCGCCAGGAGGGGCCGGGTTACTCGTAGGGTCGTTGCCAGAAGCCCGTAGCCAAGTTTCAAGATAATGGGCCAGAGATGGGCTGAGACCCGGATATGGCTTAAGGCCCGTAGTACAATCATTATTATAGTAGAACTTGTAGGGTAAGGCAAGTATTGTTTAGAGTCCGAGCCGGACACTCTTATGAGCCGGCCGGGACTCTAAGGGCTGCTGGGCGTCAGCCTCCCTATATAAAGGGACGACCCGGCAGCGGTTTAAGGGCGACAACAACCTGATCGAGAGCCGGGGGTAATTGTTTAACTCCTGGCGACCGTAACCCTAATCAATATCACCCCAAACTGGACGTAGGCTTTTACCTTCACCGTAAGGGGCCGAACCAGTATAAACCCTCGTGTTCCTTGTCCCGCATAACCCCTTCAAGCTTCCTAGTTGCGATGGCTCCACGACTAAGTCCTAGCTCAAGGACATCTGCCGTGACAATTCCACGACAGTTGGCGCCCACCGTGGGGCCAGCGCACGGTGGATTTGAGTTCTTGAAGGGCAGCTTCGAAGGGCTCAAGGGATACGCTGTGGGCCGGATGACCAAGAGTCGTCGCGGAAAGCTCTACATCGACGACGCAGACTGGGGCCCCGACGCCGGCTCAATTGAGTACGGGTACCGGGTCCCCTTTGGCGGAATTCATGTCTTCATTGGCAAGATTGGTGAGCCGGGCCCCGAGCCGGATCTCTGCGCCGATCTCATCGAAACGGCTCAGCGCGCACGACCCGCCCGGGCCCGGCCTACCTTAAGGCGCGCTTTTGTGGGATGCATCCATGGAGGGCCCTCTGATCCGTCCGGGTCTGGTGATGAGGCGGCCGCCGGCTCTGACGGCGAGTCGGCCACTGATGAATCAAACTCGTTGTACCAACTCCAAGATAGCAGGCTCATGGGTTGTTCCGATGGCGACAGTTTTCCGGACCTTTTTGAGCCGCCAAGTCAGGTTGGAGTTTTTATGGCTGGTGCGCAGCCTGTTCAGAACCCCGCGGCCGGATCGGGAAACCCGGTGCCTTCCCCGGCTCAGGTGCTGATGGATCTCACGGACAGGATGACGGCCCTGTTAACCGCCGCGGTTGACCCGGCGGATCAAGCTCAGCATGAAGCGGAGGTGGCACAGTTAAAATTGGATCTGATAAAAGCTAAAGAGGATCTTGCAGCGGAAGGGATCAGGCTGGCTGCGGAGTGGGCGGCTCTCGACGCCCGGACTCAGCTGATTCAGGCGCGGTCCTTCCAACTCACGATGGATCAGAACGCGGCCAACGAGGTCATGAGAAGGAGGCATCAGAAGGCCCAGTCTCGACTCCCACCGGTCTACGATCCACGCAATCTCTTCAACACGCCGTGTGCAGGGTCTAGTAACCCGCCAGGGGTCACTGCGCCCGGGTCTGGACCCCTTATTCAGCCACGAGTGATGGGGCCTCCCCAGGTGCCCCCTGCCCCGCCTCAGTATGTGCCAATACCCCCGGGTCATTATGACAACCCGCTGGAGAACATGGTGGCTGCGGCAGCACGACTGGCGGCTCTCCCCGTTGACGGCGACTCTCCGGCGGCCATCAAAACCCGCCGGGTCAGGGAACTCCTGCAGACGGCACTGGCGCAGCAAGAGGCGTACTCCTACAGCCGGGACAGGATCCACTCGACCCCTCGTCCAGACCAGAGCCCGAGTTACAGCCGGCACATGGTCTCAGCAACCGGCTCAAGTAATGTCCGACGCCATGACCCGCCCCCTGGCCATGGCCCGGCTCATATTGGAGCCTTCTACGCAGCAGACCAAGCGCGGCAAGAGGCGGAGCAGGTGCCGCAATTGACGGCTTACCAGACCCCCCCGGCTTATCCGACGGCGTCCGTTGATGTGGGTATTTCTACCAGGACCGGGGGTGTCCCTTGTTTGGTGCCGGCTATCCGTAATGAATGTCTACCTAAGGACTTCAAGGGCCCTAGGAAGGTGCCTAACTATACAGCAGACTTACAGCCTGCAGCCTGGATTGAGAGTTATGAGATGGCTATGGAACTGCTGGAGGTCAGTGAGGCGGCCATGGCCAAATATTTCACCATGATGTTAGATGGGACTGCCCGCAAGTGGTTGAAAGGGTTACCACCGAACTCCATTGGGTCTTGGGCTGAGCTGAAAGCCCGGTTCATTCAAAACTTCAAAGATACCTGTAGGCAGTCTATGTCAATTGTGGATTTAACTAACTATAAGCAGCAGGAGGGTGAGTCCACGACCCATTGGGTTCGCCGGGTCAAGGAGATCATACATTCATCGGATAAGATGGATGCCGGCTCTGCAGTCTTAATGTTGGAACAAAACTGTCGCTTTGTGCCCCTAAAGATGAAACTTGGGCGGCTTAAACGGGACTGCACTGATATGGGTACACTAATGGCGGCTCTTGTCAAGTACGCCGATTCTGATGGTACCAAGGATCCCCCTTCAGATGATGAAAGGACAGGGAAGGGAAAGAAGAACGGCAATGGCAAGGGTCCTCAGTTTAACCCGGGGAATCAAGGAGGAGGCAAGCGCAAGGCCGATGGCAGCCTGGAGTTCGTAGCCAACACCCAAGGTAACAACCAGCGACGCAAGGGGAGACCCCCTCCCCGAGGCGGCGGGTCAGGACCTTCTCTAGAGCAGCTGTTGAATGAACCTTGTCCGAGGCACGGCTCTAGAGAGAAGCCAGCAACGCATCTGTGGAAGGATTGTGCAATCATGAAGGCCTTTAAAAACTACAATGGCCCGGGTGGCGGCTCAGGCGCCGGCGGCTCAAGCGTCGGCGGCTTTCATGGCCCGGGGGGCGGCTCAAATTCCGGTCCACAGAACGGTCAAGGGGGCTTTAATCAACAGTCTAGTCAGGGTCATCAACAGCAGCAAGGGGGTTATCAGACCAACCCAAAGCAGCTTAGCGGTGGACAGTATCATGTGTTTACCACTAGTTTGTGCAAACGAGATCAGAAGCTTCACAAGAGGGCTGTGAATGCTGTTGAGCCGGCAGTTCCACGCTACTTGCGGTGGTCTGAGCAGCCTATAGTGTGGAGCAGGGAGGATCACCCTCCCCGGGTGGATAACCCGGGCCACTTGGCCTTAGTGGTGGCTCCTCAGGTGGGAGGTTACAAGTTCACAAAGGTACTCATGGATGGAGGCAGCAGCATCAACATCCTCTATTATGAGACTTTTCGCCGTATGGGGCTGGTTGATAAGAACCTCAGTCAGTCAAACACTATTTTCCATGGTGTGGTACCTGGTAAGTCGGCTTATCCGGTCGGCAAGATCGAATTAGAAGTGGCTTTTGGTGATGAGAACAACTACAGGGTGGAGAAATTAACCTTTGAGGTGGTCAAGATAAGAAGTCCATACCATGCTATATTTGGACGGCCGGCTTACGCCAAGTTCATGGCACAGCCGTGTTATGTGTACTTACAGCTCAAGATGCCGGGACACAACGGGACCATTACGGTTCACGGCAGCCGGAAGGTGGCTCTCGAGTGTGAGGAAGGTGATGCAGCTTACGCAGAGTCTGTTTGCGCAACAGAGGAGTTGAAGTTTTACAAAGACAATGTTGACCCGACAGACATGACCTCTCTAAAGAAGCCGACTACGGAGACTGAGCCGGCGTTGAAATTTAAGTCGGCTGATGAAACTAAGCTTGTTGACTTTGTTCCAGGAGATTCATCTCAGCAGTTTAGCATCAGTGCCAATCTGGATCCAAAATAGGAAAGCGCGCTCATCGAGTTCATCCGTGAGAATAGGGACATCTTTGCATGGAAGCCTTCTGACATGCCAGGTGTACCTAGAGAACTCGCTGAGCATACTCTCAATGTTGATCCAAAATTTAAGCCGGTCAGATAGTTCCTTCGACGGTTTAACGAGGAGAGGCGGAAAGCCATTGGTGAAGAAGTGGCCCGGCTCTTGGCGGCCGGGTTTATTGTTGAAGTTTTTCACCCAAAGTGGTTGGCTAACCCGGTGCTCGTACTCAAGAAGAACGGCACCTAGCGGATGTGTGTGGACTACACGGATTTGAACAAGGCGTGTCCGGCTGGTCCTTTTGCTCTCCCCCGTATTGATCAAATCATTGATGCTACGACCGGTTGTGCACGCTTAAGTTTCTTGGATGCTTATTCCGGGTATCATCAGATTAAGATGGCAGTTAAGGACCAGGAGAAGACGGCGTTCATCACTCCCTTTGGAGCCTTCTGCTATGTGTCTATGCCCTTTGGACTCAAGTGTGCACAGGCGACTTACCAGCGTTGTGTACAGAATTGTCTTCATAAACAGATCGGGCGCAATGTTCACGCTTACGTGGACGATATTGTGGTTAAATCCATCAAGGAGGAAACCCTGATAGATGACTTAAGGGAAACCTTCAACAATCTCCGGGTCTACAAGATGATGCTTAACCCGGCCAAGTGTGTCTTTGGTGTTCCTGCAGGCAAATTATTGGGCTTATTGGTTTCTGACAGAGGCATTGAGGCCAACCCCGAGAAGATCAAGGCCATCACCTCCCTGGCTAAGCCGGCGTGTATAAATGACGTTCAACGTTTGGCGGGTCGCATCGCTGCTTTAAGCCGGTTTATAAGCCGTTTGGGTGAGAAGGCTATGCCCTTATATCAGTTGATGAAGAAAACTGATAACTTTGTCTGGAATGATGCAGCTAATACCGCTTTTGAGGATTTGAAAAAGCAACTGGCAGAGCCCCCCGTCCTTGCTGCTCCGGTTGATAAGGAGCCCTTGCTACTGTATGTGGCGGCAAACGCACGAGCCGTCAGCGTGGCTATTGTGGTGGAGCGCAAGGAGGCGGGTAAGGAGCATCCGGTTCAGCGGCCGGTTTATTATGTCAGCGAGGTGCTCATTGAGTCCAAGCAGCGGTACCCGCATTGGCAGAAGCTCGTATATGGGGTGTTCATGGCGAGCCGGAAGCTCAAGCATTATTTTCAGGGTCATCCCATCACTGTGGTCAGTTCCGCCCCTCTTGGTGATGTTATCCAAAACAGAGAGGCTACAGGGAGAATTGCTAAGTGGGCTATAGAACTTGGACCTCATGGCCTCAAATATGTGCCACGCACTACTGTTAAATCTCAGGCTTTGGTGGATTTCATCAATGATTGGACGGAGTCACAAGTGCCTGAGCAAAAGCCGGATAACACTTATTGGACTATTCACTTTGATGGGTCCAGACAGCTGGAGGGCTCGGGGGCTGGTGTTGTATTGGCTTCCCCTAAGGGTGACAAGTTCCATTATGTGCTGCAGTTGATGTTTCCTTGCACTAACAATGCGGCTGAATACGAGGCTTTGCTCCACGGTCTTCGGGTGGCTAAGGAGATGAGCTTAAGCCGGGTAAGCTGCTTTGGCGACTCAGACTTGGTGGCTCAACAAGTATCAGGCACCTGGGATTCTAAGGATCCTCTCATGGCGGCTTACCGCCACAAGGTTGATGCCATTGCTGGGCATTTTCAGGGATACCAAGTGGAGCACATTGATCGCAGGAAGAACGAGGCGGCTGATGCTTTAAGCCGGCTAGGCTCTCAGCGAAAGCCGGTGCCGCCTAACACTTTCCTGGATGTCCTGTATAACCCCTCGGTTAAGTTGCCTACAGAGGAGGACTTGGCTATCCCTGACCCGGAGGCACGATTGGTGGCGGCTCTTCATGTCATACCAGACTGGACATTGCCATATCTGGCTTATATAACCCGGGGAGAGCTGCCTGAGGATGAAACTTTGGCCAGGCAAATAACCCGGCGGGCTAAGTCAATGATCGTCATCGATGGCGAGTTACATCATCGCAGTGTTTCAGGGGCATTTCAACGTTGTATCTCCCCTAAGGAAGGCCAAGAGATCTTGCGGGAGATCCATGAAGGGGATTGTGGCCATCATGCCGGCTCAAAATCTCTTGTAGCCAAGGCTTTCCGTCATGGTTTTTATTGGCTGACGGCTCACGCTGATGCAGAGGACTTGGTCAGTAAATGTGATGGTTGCCAAAGGTTCTCACGACGGGCTCATGTGCCGGCTCAGGAGTTGAGGATGATCCCAATCACTTGGCCCTTTGCGGTCTGGGGGCTTGATATGGTTGGACCTTTTAAACGGTCCAAGGATAAGAAGACCCACCTCTTGGTGGCAGTTGACAAGTTCACAAAGTGGGTGGAAGCTGAGCCAGTTAGCAAGTGCGATGCAGCCACGGTGGTTCAATTTATGAAAAAGGTGATTTTCCGCTTTGGTTTTCCGCATAGCATCATAACTGAAAATGGCACCAATCTCTCCAAAGGCGCTATGGAAGAATTTTGTCAACGAGAGCATATCCGACTTGATGTTTCTTCAGTGGCTCATCCTCAGTCCAATGGTCAAGCTGAGAGAGCTAACCAGGAAATTCTGAAGGGCATCAAGCCCCGGCTCTTGGTCCCTTTGCAACGGACGCCGGGTTGTTGGGTGGAGGAGCTGCCCTCCGTCTTATGGGGCATCAACACTACTCCTAACAGGTCTACAGGCTTCACGCCTTTCTTCATGGTTTATGGAGCAGAAGCAGTCCTCCCCAGCGACATCCGTCACGATTCACCTCGCGTGGCGGCTTATGTTGAGACGGATAATGAACAGGCGTGCCAAGATGCTCTGGACTTGTTGGACGAACAGCGTGATGTGGCAGCAGCCCGTTCAGCGATTTACCAACAAGACCTGCGCCGTTATCATAGCCGCCGGGTCAAATCCCGGGTCTTCCAGGAAGGTGACCTTGTGCTCCGGCTCATCCAGGATCAAACAGATACACACAAGTTATCCCCACCTTGGGAAGGGCCCTTTGTGGTCAGCAAGAACTTGCACAACGGGTCATATTACCTCATTGATATTCGGGAGCATAAAGATTCGCGTACATCTGAGGAGGAGACCCGTCGGCCGTGGAACATAGCTCAGTTTCGGCCTTACTACACTTGAGCTGCCGGCTCTCGTGGTGTACATATTTGTCTCAGACATGTATATATTATGATAAGTAATAAAGCAGGACCTCTGTCCTTTTTTCTCCCCCAAATATGCGTGTGTGGTTACATGCTAACTTCAAAGGAGGATCCGGCTTATGATCGTATTCGAATCTAGCAGTAAGCAGTAAAGTCACTTGGGGGCTTCCTGTTCAAACATGGGTCGTATTCGAACCAAAGAGAACATAGCTGTCGATACCCATTTGATTGGCAAAGTGCCGAGCTCATTAGGAGGTTGCCTTTGGTCATATTTGAATCATAGTGTAACCCCTCTGAGAACCGACGTGGATCGTATTCGAATCAGCGTCGTTAAACAATTTTCAGAATCACTTGGGGGCTTCCTGTTCAAACATGGGTCGTATTCGAACCAAAGAGAACATAGCTGTCGATACCCTCTTGATTGGCATCGCCACACCCACTGGGGGCTATATGATCGTATCCGAATCTTAGCTTAACCCCTTTGGACCGGGTTTCTGGTCGTATTCGAACCGGAAGCCCCTAAGTTTTTATATTTTATCACAAAGTCTACTCTGATCATGTCAAAGTATGTACTGCCGGGTCTCACTTACCGGCTTAATTTTGGTTTATCTTGTTAGTTGAACATCATGGATGTCATCAAGACAAGTAAAATCGAGTTAAGGTACCAACCGTGCTACCCGGGTTATTTAAACCGGAAGTATGCTTACAGGCCGTTAAGTGTGTTATCACGGCTATGTTCAGAGTATAATTAAGGACCTGTCTTTTTTGGTTCGTATTCCGGGTTATCCATCTCAAACACCTGATTCTCAGGGCGGTAAGCCGCCTTGAGACTTGTGATTTGCCTTTCTATGCAGATACTTAAAGGCACCTTTTAAGGTTGAGAAGGACAAAGGGATAATTATGACCCGGAGAAACATCAAAAGGATAACTTCAAGGGATCTCAGCATTCATTACGTGCACGATGGCACGGCAGAGCTAAAATTGTTGCACCTATTCTATTACAAAATTCATCAAGTCTCGAGGATGGAGAATTGTTTGGTGAACCGCCACCCGATTTATGATGCCTGCTGAGTCGAAGTCTCCGGCTCGTTCCTGTCCTCTCCTCCGGCTGATCCCAAGACTTGGAAATTTGATGACTTCCAGTCGATGCCGGGAGAGCTTCGAATTGGGCTTCTTCATCAATTAACCCCGCCGGGTCAATCTCCGGGGCGAAGGTGTGCTGACGAGCCGGCGGGATCAGGTTGAGGGCTTCATAGCGAGGGGTTGGAATCCTCTGATTCTCCGCGTCGTAACCCGGCTGGTACTTGGTCAGATCGGTGTCGTTCCCGATGAGGGTGGCCACCGGGCGTACAGCCTTCACACACGCTGCGAAGTCCTTCTGGTCGAAAGCTGAGCCGTCTTCTTTCAGGCTTGGATAGCCCAGGGCGATGTCTGCCGGGTCTAGCTCCGGCAGAAATGCCTTGGCCCGGCTCAGCGCGGCGATTGCTCCGGCTCTTGCGGAGGCCCGTCGCAGTTCTTGGATCCGCTGAGGCAGAACGGCGAGCCGGCGCAGGACTTCGGCCAGGTGAGTCGGCACCTCGTTGGATAGGGCCATCACAGCTAAGGCACGCTGTGACCCGGTGTAGAGCTGTTCCACCAGGGTATACACGGCCTTTAACTTGGTGACCACGCTCTGGTTGAGGTTGGCACTCCTGGGACCTGTTTAACAAGATCAGATAAGCCGGTGACAAGGATGAATCATGACGTATACAGACTTGATGAAAGCCGGTGAGGCGACTTACCGAAGATGGCGGCTACCATTTGGGAAGCCTGGCGCTTTAGGCCGGAGAGCTCGGCGGTCTTCTCAGAGAGCGCCTTCTCCGCCTGTTCCGCCCGGGTCACCAGTGCGGCCTTCTGCTCAGCCCAGGCCTTCCGCTCAGCATCGAATTCGGTTTTCAGCTTCTCTTGAGCGGCGATGCTGGAGACAAACTTGGCGTTTGCCTTCCGGGTCTCCATCTCTTGTGCCTTCAGCCGGCTCTTAAGATCCGCAAGGTCCGACTCTAATTTCTTGCCAACAGCCTGCATATATTTCCGGGTTATTAACAGTTATTATATAAGTCCCAAGCGCTTTCCAAGCAAAGACACTTGGCACTTAGGGGCTAATGCATATTGAACGTATCTATCTACGTACTGCCGGCTCAGTTGAGTAAGCCGGAATCTAAGTCTACAACATATTCAAGTATAAGTCATAGACTTGGGGGCTAGCATGGCAAGGGTCACTATGCAGTAAGTAAGAAGACAGCAGAAGGATACCTCAGATTTTTGTTGGATCTGGTTGACCATGGCGACCTCGGCGTCCCGGCTCTTGTAAACTTGGCTGATGTAGCCAGAGACGAGCTCTCCAATGTTCAAGTCGGTGCAGCTGGAGAGGTCCAGATTCACCCGGTGGGGCTGCAACAACTCCCCCTTCGCGGAGCATTTGGCCAACACGGTCGGTCTCCCCGGCTCAACATACTCCATCCGGGTAATTACCACGTCCGGGTCGTCAGCTGGTGGAGCTGAGCCGGAGGCCTCCGGGTTAACCGAAGCTTCGGTCATTGCCTTGGTAGTTGGGGCGGTGGCTTCAGGTGCCGTGTCCATTGGAGCGGCGGCTTCGGGGGCGGAGGCAGCTGTCGGTTCTTGGACTGTCACCGCCGGCTCAGGCAAGTCTGGCACTCCGGCCGACTTGGTTTTCTTCACCCTCTTGGTGAGCTTTGCTTGAGCACTGAAAGGACAGAAGTGTTAGGCACACAAAGAGTAAGTACAGACAAATAAGGTAAGGAGATTGTTATTACCCAGGTGCAGTCTTGAAGGTCGGCAGACTTGACTGCATGGAATCACCCGAAGAGGGGGAGGTCTCCTGATAATTGGAGTCAGAAGAGTTGAGTGGCTGACGGATAACACCCGCCAACGGATGAAAAGGGTACAGGTGAGAAAAAACCTCAGTGCGACGCTTCCGGGTTGCGTCGGGTAGCCCGGCGGAGAGGTCGGTGTCCTTGTGGGCCCGGGTGTGACGCCGGCTTTCGTGAACCTGCTGCTTCAAAAGAAATTGAGGGTCTTGATGAGCTAATGGATGGGAAAAGCTTACTTTCCGGGTTACTCTTCGGACTTTCAGCTGTGGCAAAGGCTCCGAGTCGGAGGAAAGTGACATTACCTCTTCAACCACCGGGTTACTGGCGCCGGTGTCATCCTGTCAATGAGCAAATGTTGATAAGACGGACAGCAACAGCAACAAATATGGCAAGAATTTAAAGGTTTAAGGATTACCTCTGACTCGGAGCTATCGCTTAATTGCAGTAGCTCCGAAGCAGTAGGTCTGCTTCCCTTTTTGCGAGGGGCGGCTTTCTTGGCGGCTTTCTTCGCCTTCCTGGCCTTCTTGGCCGCCTCATGGTCATACTTGACCCGCCAGAATTTGTCATCAGCCTGAGAAATACATAATGAATCCTTAAAACAGTTCAGATCAAGGTGATATGCAAAAGAAGTGAAAAGTTAAAGTCAGCGGCTTACCGCTGGGGCTGGATTGGTCTTGCAGAAGGGGGTTAGCCCAGTTCTTCCGCAGTCTGCCAAGCTCTCGTTTAGAAGAGCCTTGGTCTCTTCCTCCGCAATGTCTTCTGGAAGATCATTACGACTGTGCCTCTGCGGGTCATCCTTTCGCCCGGTGCACTCACACATTAAGCCGGGGCGGCGGCTCAATGGGATCACCCGCCATGAGATCCAGACCCGGACCAGATCAATTCCGTTCAGACCGTTGCCTAGCAGGGCCTTGATCTTGTTGATTGTTGGAAGCAGAGGCTGGCGTTCCGCGGCAGTAAGTTTGTCGGATAGCGGTGAGTCGGCTCTAGGCGTGTTGGGCGAAAGCCGGGCAGCGGGTTCTCGTTAGCCGGGGACGTATCTTGGCAGTAGAACCAAGTCATATTCCAGTCCTTGGGGTGGCTCGGCGGCTCTGCATAAGGGAACAGACAGTCCCTGCGCCGTTGGATGGAGATGCCGCCTAACTCCAGACTTGGCCCGTTGGCACACTCATTTTGGCGGTTTAAGTAAAACAACTCTCTGAAGAGCAGCAGACTCGGCTCTTCTCCAAGGTACACTTCGCAAAAGACTTGGAAGTTGCAGATGTTGGATACGGAGTTGGGTCCTATATCCTGGGGCCGTAAGTCAAAGAAGTTGAGCACGTCCCTGAAAAACTTTGAGCCGGGCGGTGCGAAGCCCCGGCTCATATGGTCTGCAAAGATCACTACCTCCCCGTCCCTCGGCTGTGGTCTTTCTTCTGACGGGTCAGGGGCACGGTAGGACATCACTTCCTTCTTGGGCAGATATCCGGACTTAACAAAGTTGGCTAGGGTGTCGTCGGTGACGTTGGACCTCATCCAGTTGCAAGTGATGGGAGCTTTAGGAGGCATGGTGAAAGTTGGTGGTCTATGATAAAGAGAAAAGTATCCAGGTTAATTATAAGCCGGAGATCTATTGTTCAAACTAAGATGGCGGCTTATGAAGGGGACTAATGATATATATTCAGATACGGTGGGTTATTTAAGCCGCAGGGGGATTCAGAGCAAATTGGTTACTTACGGCTTTACTACAGTTAAGCCGGAAGAGTCTACAGAGCATGGTTCTCCTTAAACCAGAAAGTTCTACGGCGCGTGTTTTCTTTAAGCCGGAAATGTAAGCCGCCAAGATTCGGTGGGTGCAGTTTTTGCTAAGTGTGGTAAAACAGGTTTCACATGTTGCAGTAATTTTTTTTGGATCAAAATAGTCGGGCAAAAGAAAAATTTCTAGACCTAGAAACGGCAGTGAGGGAGTTCTTGGGTTCAAACAGAGTTCTTATGCAGTTCAAGGAAGGCTACTTGAGTGTAAAATGGATCTTAAACGACCACCGCACTAGTTCTATGCAGGACTAACATCAAGCAGGAACAGGAACTAGGAGAACTACCGAACTTGCGGGCAATGGTGACGAACACGAAGAACTGGAGGAACCTTACTGTAGATCTACTCTACGGGGTGGTGAGAACTTACCGGAGATGAAGAGGTGCGGGAGTCGCCGCCGTGAATCTAGTCCGAATCAGGGTGATGCAGCGGCCGGGTTGAGGAAGACCAGGGGGGCGACGGCGGCGGCAGTGGCAAAGCTCGGGCAGAGGTGCGACGGCGCGAGGAGGAAGAAGAGAGCGTGAGGAAAGTCTGTTGGGCCGGCCTATTTATAAGGCGAAGTCATAAGTGGGCGCGAGATTCAAGGAGACCACGACGTGGTTATCTCCCCCTCACGACACCTCGATTTTCGGAATGACAGTAAAAGCAAAGATCCGTTGCGGATCTGGCGGAGTAAAAAGCGGACTTAATGGAGGATGACGTCACGGCGGATTATCCGGAGTCCAGAGGATGACGTCACTCCGGGTTATGACCATTCACATGAATTGTAAGCCGGAGATTCCTTCTGTCAGAAGAGTCGAAGATTGACATGAGCCGGCTCAAGTCAATCTGGGGCCTAATGTTGAGGATATAGACCTTAGAGTCACCCGCCAGGAGGGGCCGGGTTACTCGTAGGGTCGTTGCCAGAAGCCCGGAGCCAAGTTTCAAGATAATGGGCCAGAGATGGGCTGAGACCCGGATATGGCTTAAGGCCCGTAGTCCAATCATTATTATAGTAGAACTTGTAGGGTAAGGCAAGTATTGTTTAGAGTCCGAGCCGGACACTCTTATGAGCCGGCCGGGACTCTAAGGGCTGCCGGGCGTCAGCCTCCCTATATAAAGGGACGACCCGGCAGCGGTTTAAGGGCGACAACAACCTGATCGAGAGCCGGGGGTAATTGTTTAACTCCTGGCGACCGTAACCCTAATCAATATCACCCCAAACTGGACGTAGGCTTTTACCTTCACCGTAAGGGGCCGAACCAGTATAAATCCTCGTGTTCCTTGTCCCGCATAACCCCTTCAAGCTTCCTAGTTGCGATGGCTCCACGACTAAGTCCTAGCTCAAGGACATCTGCCGTGACAATTCCACGACAGATATCCTTGCTTGTTCCTTGTGGGACTAACCCGTGTAAGTATTGAAAGTGCAACTCACTCCAATGGATTGCTCCGAATGATCTACATCAACATTGAGGATCCACATCTTCGTTACCTACATGAAGTCATCATCGACAAAACCCAAGGTTAGTTCATCCGTCTTAGGGGGGGTGGGGATATCACATCTAGGGGGAGCTTTACTCTAAGAATTGAGCTAAAGCAACTCTAATGGTGTGAGCACAACAATGCTTTATGTAAAAGTGGTAACCCCACTTGTGCTTAAACGATGAGTATGACCTATGATCAAATGTTCTCATTTGACTCCTAAGTCAATATACTCATATATAGATGACCTAGTCATCGCCAATTGCTTGATAGATGCTAGAGTGTTTGTGCATGCTTTGTCACATATTTCATTTGCCATTTTATTGTGTGAGCATGCTGGATGCATATTTTTCTCATTCGAGGACATCCATTTGTTGCTTTGATTTTTTGGCCTTTTCTCTTTTGCCAAATGGATGAACAAGAATGCCTAAGAACTCCCTCTAGCTATCTATGCTTTCCTCGTCTCAAACTATTCATGCTACATCACAAAGTTTGATTAAGTCAGATTCAAACCACTCTGTGTGAGGAGCACTCGGAGTCCCCGATTTGTCATAGACTTAAACTTCCAAAACCTCTTTGTGCATTTCGGTCTGACCGATTCATCCTTTTCGGTCCTACCGAGATCACTTAGTTGATCTAGGTTTTCAATCTCGGTGCAACCGATTAGAACCTTTCGGTCACACCGAGTTGCAGTAACTGCCTGCAGTTTTGCATCTCGGTGCCATCGAGTTGTTCCACTCGGTCACACCGACAGGGTCAGGTTATATATACTGACGGGTCAAAATTTGGAAATTTTTCCGAAACCTTCACCCGCGTGTGACCTGCTCTGCCTCTTCGGGTCTCCAGATCGTCCTCTCGCCACCAGCGACCTCCCGCCGCTGGTCTCCGCCGCTGTCAATGGCAATCTGCTCCGCCGTTGCCGCCGTAGCGAACACTCGCCGCTCTAGGGTAAGTGTTCGATCCCTTGTGCTGTTTTTTTCACTCCGATTCCTAGCACAAGGACAATGCCATGTTTCTTGCCACGATTGAGATTGACCCATCCAGCTAAAACTTCCTCAGGTCTAGATTGTTTCAAAAATTTTAGCATTAGCTCTCCGCAGAACTCATCTCAGACCGACCGAAATGTAGAAATCGGTCTCACCGATTCGGCCTTGGCCATTGCACATGCGCTTTTCGGTTAGACCGAAACGTGCAAATCGGTGTGACCGAGTTCAAGATTCTGTGAAACCCTAGCAATCTCGGTGCCACCGAACTGTGACTCGGCCCAACCGAGTTCACTAGTATAGGTTCCAAGTGTTGCTTCGGTATCACCGAGTTTGTCAATTCGGTAGCTCCGAGATCACTTCTGTAGAGAACTAAAACTAAGCTTTTTGACTCAATTGTTTTGCAAAACCTCTGTACTTTGTGATGCTCATCTACTCTACCTCATCTACAACCTATTCACAGGGTCTGCTGACAGTTTGCCTGAAGATGTCTGATCAAAGTGACAGTCAGAACAAGTCTGAAGAGCAGGTTCACATGAGTGAGGGCACTAGTCCCTTCAGCAGCTATGATGAGGGCAGCAGGAGCACACCTAGTAACTTGCCAAAGGCAGCCACCAGGACAAGGAAGAAGAGAACCTCAGATTCTGAGGATGAGGATTATGTGGCTGTTGAGGATGAAGCCACTTCAAAGAAAAAGGTGCTGAAAAAGGAATATGGCACAACTGCTGCAAGTAAGCCAGGACTGAAAACAAAGGCTCCAGCAAGAAGAGTTCCTATGTCTAAGGCCAGAGCCTCTACTCAAGAGACAATGGAGTTCACTCTTGAACCCAAAGAAGGAGGTGAAGGCAAGAAGAGGAAAGAAAGGGTCAAGAAGACCATTGCCAGAGTTATTGGGAAGCCCTCCATGATGAGAGATGATGATGAAGAAGAAGAGGATGCTGCACCAGCACCCAAAGCTCAGAAGCTTATGGGAGATGCAATCAGATCAGGGGCTGCTCCATCTAAGCCCAAGTCTGCTCCCAAAGCTCCAGCTCAAAAGTCTGCACCCAAGAGAAGCACCAGGAACATCCCTGCTGAGGAGAAGAACAAGGCCCCAGTGCCTCAAGTTGAAGAAGAAGATGATGAAGCCCAAGTGCTAAGGAAGCTCAAGCCCAAGATCCCTGACCACAATGATGCACATCCTGTTGCAGAAATATGAAGATCAGGAAGGATTCAGGACTGAGATTGTGGAGACATTCTGATCCATATGCTGTCAGGAGGAGAACTGTTGTTGATTACAGGTTCCACACAAAGGAACAACAAGACTTTTATGAGACTATCCTGCTTGACAAGAAGCCCATAGTGTGTGACATGAGATGGGTTGATTGGGAATACATCAAGGAGAATGAAGATCACTTCCCAGGAGTTTATGACAGCTTCAAATCATGTGGAGTTGATAAATTTGCGGCTCAGAAGCTCACCAAGTGGAATGATGAGCTGATTATGCAGTTTTACTCCACTGCCCACTTCTACCCAGATGGGAAGATCATTTGGTTGTCAGAAGGTACTAGGTACCAATCCTCTGTGGAAGAATGGGCTCAGTTGATCAATGCCCCAGAAGAACATGAGGATGACTTGGATGTCTATGCCAAGAAGAAGAAGGATCACAACTCAATGGCACACATGCATAAGGAGATTCCTGATGCAGACCTGGAGACTCATCAATTCGGTTCTGTAAAGCACTTACTGTCAGGCCTGCCTACAATCAATTGGATTCTAAGGCACACATTGCTACCAAAGTCAGGAGATCACAGAATGATCAGAGGACATTCCATCAACTTTCTGCATATATTTGATGTTCCTCAAAAGTTCAAAGTCATGAGTCTGATTGTGGAAACAATCAAGAGGACAGCTGTAGATCAGAAGAGATCTTGTGGGTATGCCCCACAAATTCAGGAGCTCATCAACTCCAAGATGGGCACAAGCAGATATCTATTGGACAAAGAGCATTTACCCCTCAGGCCAAACTTTGAGGACAACACTGTTGTCATGACTGAGGAAGATCCATCATCAGTGCAAGCACATGAGAAGAGAGAGAAGGCAAGGGCAGAGAAAGCTGTAAAGATGCCAACTGCTGAAGAAGCATCTCAAGTGTTCTTGAAGAGTAAGCAAGACCAGCTTGCATATCTGATCCAATCCACTTTGAGGATTGAGAAGGGCTTGGCCACCCTGACTCAAAACCAGGAGAGCTTGGAGAGGATTATAGAGCAGAAATTCTATGACCTTGATGTCAAGGTAACTGAGATTCAAACAGCAGTTGAGCAGCTTCAGGAGGAAGCAGAGGAGAAGAAGGGCAAGTCTACTACAGATGCTTTTGCTAGAGTGCCCAGAGGACAGAGATCAGCTACAGTGCCAGTCACAGATACTAGAGCTACAACATCAGCACCAGCAGCTACATCTCCAGTGCCACCTCCAGCAACCACTCCACCAGCTCCAGCTACATCAACAGATGCCTTCGTCCTTGGAGTTCTCTCTACACCACCTCCCGAAGATCAAGCCTGAGAGACGTTTAGCACTATGCATTTTTGAACTTTTTGGTAACTTGTTGCCAAAGGGGGAGAAAAATGTATAGATCATAGGCTTCGAGAGAGAGTGTTGCTTTTTATCTCTCTTGTTTTTGGTTGAACTTCTTGATTGTGTGCTTGTGTGAGATACTTTATGTTCTTGTGAGATACTTGTTTGATCATGTGTTTGATCATATGCTACCTTAATGCTTGTTGGATGATATTATCTCTTATATCCTT
The DNA here is from genome assembly GCF_018294505.1 of Triticum aestivum. Taxonomy (NCBI): domain Eukaryota; kingdom Viridiplantae; phylum Streptophyta; class Magnoliopsida; order Poales; family Poaceae; genus Triticum; species Triticum aestivum. The sequence continues at coordinate 476,008,533 of NC_057811.1, forward strand.
ATATGATCATTCACTTGCTTGGTGATGAGTGCATGTTTTTAATTTCTTTTTTTGAGCGCTCCACCAAGATGTATGTGACATGGAAGAGTAACCCATGATCCTAATCGATTGTGCATTTGCATTCAAAAGCAAATTTTAAATAATGCACAAATTTGGGGGGAGCTCTTGTTTATCACATACTTCTCAAAGCGACGATGTTTTTCAAATCTTATTATCATTTGTCGAAGCTTTGATCTATATGTTGTCATCAATTACCAAAAAGGGGGAGATTGAAAGTGCAACTATCCCTGGGTGGTTTTGGTAATTCCTAAAAACATATAGCTCATCGAGCTAATGCTATTTCAAGATATATATTTCAGGAAAGCTCAATGATTGGCATGGCATGGATTAGAAAAGTGGACCCCTCAAAATGCCAAGGACAAAAGGATTGGCTCAAGCTCAAAGCACAAGACTCTACATTTTTCATTTTAGTGATCCAAGATCACATTGAGTCCATAGGAAAAGCCAATACTATCAAGAGGGGGTGAGGTGTTGCTTAATGAGTTTCTTGCTCAAAATGCTTAGTCACATGCTCCAAAAACCCTCAACTACTTTCTCATATCCACATATGTCTCAAACCAAAAGTCAAACTCGGCCCCACCGAAACTTTCTATCCGGCGCCACCGAGTTCACTTGACATAGCCATTGCCAGAAACCCTAGTCTTTTCGGTCTCACCGATAGGGATCTCGGTCTCACCGAGATGGGATTGTAATCTCTCTGTTTCCCTTCATAACGTTTCGGTCAAACCGAGATGAGCGATTGGTCCCATCGAGATTGCAATGCAAACTCTCTGTTTCCCTTTCGTAACGTTTCGGTCCAACCGAGATGAGCAAATCGGTCCCACCGAGTTTGCCTGACCAACTCTCTAGTTAGTCTATTACCAAAATCGGTCTCACTGAGTTTGTGTAATCGGTCTCACCGAGATTACGTTATTCCCTAACCCTAACGAAATCGGTGCCACCGAGTTGACATGTCGGTCCCATCGAAAATCCTAACATTCACATTTTGAACTAAATCGGTCCGACCGAGTTTCATGATTCGGTCACACCGAGTTTGGTAAATTGTGTGTAATGGTTTGATTTTGTGTGGAGGCTATATATACCCCTCCACCCACCCTTCATTCGGAGAGAGAGCCATCAGAACATGCCTACACTTCTAACATACATTTTCTGAGAGAGAACCACCTACACTTGTGTTGAGGTCATGATATTCCATTCCAACCACATAAATCTTGATCTCTAGCCTTCCCCAAGTTACTTTCCACTCAAATTTTCTTTCCACCAAATCCAAATCCTGTGAGAGAGAGTTGAGTGTTGGGGAGACTATCATTTGAAGCACAAGAGCAAGGAGTTCATCATCAACACACCATTTGTTACCTCTTGGAGAGTGGTGTCTCCTAGATTGGCTAGGTGTCACTTGGGAGCCTCCATCAAGATTGTGGAGTTGAACCAAGGAGTTTGTAAGGGCAAGGAGATCGCCTACTTCGTGAAGATCTACCCGAGTGAGGTAAGTCCTTCGTGGGCGATGGCCATGGTGGGATAGACAAGCTTGCTTCTTCGTGGACCCTTCGTGGGTGGATCCCTCCGTGGACTCGCGCAACCGTTACCCTTCGTGGGTTGAAGTCTCCATCAACGTGGATGTACGATAGCACCACCTATCGGAACCACGGATAAAAATCTTCGTGTCAACATTGCGTTTGCTCCCTCAAACTCCTCCCTTTACCTTCATATGCAATTGTTTTACATTCCCCTGTTATACTCTTAGAATTGCATGTGTAGGTTGATTGCTTGACTTGTGCAACGTTGCTAAAATCTGCCAAGAACTAAAATTGGGAAAAGGCTAGATTTTTATTTGGTCAAGTAGTCTAATCACCCCCCTATAGACATACTTTTGATCCTACAGTTGGAGACGTATCACTGACCGGATGCACCAGCAGGTGCACACGAGGCCAAATGCCTGACCGGTCCTAGATCGGGCCCATGAAGCTGAAGGAAATATGCCCTAGAGGCAATAATAAAGTTATTATTTATTTCCTTATATCATGATAAATGTTTATTATTCATGCTAGAATTGCATTAACCGGAAACATGATACATGTGTGAATACATAGACAAACAGAGTGTCACTAGTATGCCTCTACTTGACTAGCTCGTTAATCAAAGATGGTTATGTTTCCTAGCCATAGACATGAGTTGTCATTTGATTAACGGGATCACATCATTAGGAGGATGATGTGATTGACTTGACCCATTCCGTTAGCTTAGCACACGATCGTTTAGTATGTTGCTATTGCTTTCTTCATGACTTATACATGTTCCTATGACTATGAGATTATGCAACTCCCGTTTACCGGAGGAACACTTTGTGTGCTACCAAACGTCACAACGTAACTGGGTGATTATAAAGGTGCTCTACAGGTGTCTCCAAAGGTACTTGTTGGGTTGGCGTATTTCGAGATTAGGATTTGTCACTCCGATTGTCGGAGAGGTATCTCTGGGCCCTCTCGGTAATGCACATCACTTAAGCCTTGCAAGCATTGCAACTAATGAGTTTGTTGCGAGATGATGTATTACGGAACAAGTAAAGAGACTTGCCGGTAACGAGATTGAACTAGGTATTAAGATACCGACGATCGAATCTCGGGCAAGTAACATACCGATGACAAAGGGAACAACGTATGTTGTTATGCGGTCTGATCGATAAAGATCTTCGTAGAATATGTGGGAGCCAATATGGGCATCCAGGTCCCGCTATTGGTTATTGACCGGAGACGTGTCTCGGTCATGTCTACATAGTTCTCGAACCCGTAGGGTCCGCACGCTTAACGTTACGATGACAGTTATATTATGAGTTTATATGTTTTGATGTACCGAAGGTTGTTCGGAGTCCCGGATGTGATCACGGACATCATGAGGAGTCTCGAAATGGTCGAGACATAAAGATTGATATATTGGAAGCCTATGTTTGGACACCGGAAGTGTTCCGGGTGAAATCGGGATTTTTCTGGAGTACCGGGAGGTTACCGGAACCCTCCGGTAACTTAATGGGCCTTAGTGGGCCTAGGAGGAAGAGAGGAGAGGAGGCTAGGGCAGGGCCATGCCCCCTTCCCCCCAATCCGAATAGGACAAGGAGAGGGGGGCGACGCCCCCCTTCCTTCCTCCCCTCCACCTCTTCCCCTCTTCCACTCCTACTCCAACAAGGAAAGGGGGGGAGTCCTACTCCCGGTAGGAGTAGGACTCCTCCTGGCGCGCCACACCTCCTAGGCCGGCGGCCTCCCCCTTGCTCCTTTATATACGAGGGCAGGGGGCACCTCTAAACACACAATTGATCAACGATCTTTTAGCCGTGTGCGGTGCCCCTCTCCACCATATTACACCTCGATAATATCGTAGCGGTGCTTAGGCGAAGCCCTGCGTCGGTAGAACATCATCATCGTCACCACGCCGTCGTGCTGACGAAACTCTCCCTCAACACTCGGCTGGATCGGAGTTCGAGGGACGTCATCGAGCTGAACGTGTGCTGAACTCGGAGGTGCCGTACGTTCGGTACTTGATCGGTCGAATCATGAAGACGTACGACTACATCAACTGCATTGTGTTAACGCTTCCGCAATCGGTCTACGAGGGTACGTGGACAACACTCTCCCCTCTCGTTGCTATGCATCACCATGATCTTGCGTGTGCGTAGGATTTTTTTTGAAATTACTACGTTCCCCAACAGTGGCATCCGAGCCTGGTTTTATGCGTTGATGCTATGCACGAGTAGAACACAAGTGAGTTGTGGGCGATATAAGTCATACTGCTTACCAGCATGTCATATTTTGGTTCAGCGGTATTGTGAGATGAAGCGGCCCGGACCGACATTACGCGTACGCTTACACGAGACTGGTTTCACCGTTGCGAGCACTCGTTGCTTAAAGGTGACCAGCGGGTGTCTGTCTCTCTCACTTTAGTTGAACCGAGTGTGGCTACGCCCGGTCCTTGCGAAGGTTAAAACAGCACCAACTTGACAAACTATCGTTGTGGTTTTGATGCGTAGGTAAGAACGGTTCTTGCAAAGCCCGTAGCAGCCACGTAAAACTTGCAACAACAAAGTAGAGGACGTCTAACTTGTTTTTGCAGGGCATGTTGTGATGTGATATGGTCAAGACATGATACTGAATTTTATTGTATGAGATGATCATGTTTTGTAACCGAGTTATCGGCAACTGGCAGGAGCCATATGGTTGTCGCTTTATTGTATGCAATGCAATCGCCCTGTAATGCTTTACTTTATCACTAAGCGGTAGCGATAGTCGTAGAAGCATAAGATTGGCGAGACGACAACGATGCTACGATGGAGATCAAGGTGTCGCGCCGGTGACGATGGTGATCATGACGGTGCTTCGGAGATGGAGATCACAAGCACAAGATGATGATGGCCATATCATATCACTTATATTGATTGCATGTGATGTTTATCTTTTATGCATCTTATCTTGCTTTGATTGACGGTAGCATTATAAGATGATCCTTCACTAAATTATCAAAGTATAAGTGTTCTCCCTGAGTATGCACCGTTGCGAAAGTTCTTCGTGCTGAGACACCACGTGATGCTCGGGTGTGATAGGCTCTACGTTCAAATACAACGGGTGCAAAACAGTTGCACACGCGGAATACTCGGGTTAAACTTGACGAGCCTAGCATATGCAGATATGGCCTCGGAACACGGAGACCGAAAGGTCGAGCGTGAATCATATAGTAGATATGATCAACATAGTGATGTTCACCGTTGAAACTACTCCATCTCACGTGATGATCAGACATGGTTTAGTTGATATGGATCACGTGATCACTTAGAGGATTAGAGGGATGTCTATCTAAGTGGGAGTTCTTAAGTAATATGATTAATTGAACTTGAATTTATCATGAACTTTGTACCTGATAGTATTTTGCTTGTCTATGTTAATTGTAGATAGATGGCCCGTGCTGTTGTTCCGTTGAATTTTAATGCGTTCCTTGAGAAAGCAAAGTTGAAAGATGATGGTAGCAATTACACGGACTGGGTCCGTAACTTGAGGATTATCCTCATTGCTGCACAGAAGAATTACGTCCTGGAAGCACCGCTGGGTGCCAGGCCTGCTGCAGGAGCAACACCAGATGTTATGAACATCTGGCAGAGCAAAGCTGATGACTACTCGATAGTTCAGTGTGCCATGCTTTACGGCTTAGAACCGGGTCTTCAACGACGTTTTGAACGTCATGGAGCATATGAGATGTTCCAGGAGTTGAAGTTAATATTTCAAGCAAATGCCCGGATTGAGAGATATGAAGTCTCCAATAAGTTCTACAGCTGCAAGATGGAAGAGAATAGTTCTGTCAGTGAGCATATACTCAAAATGTCTGGGTATAACAATCACTTGATTCAACTGGGAGTTAATCTTCCGGATGATAGCGTCATTGACAGAATTCTTCAATCACTGCCGCCAAGCTACAAGAGCTTCGTGATGAACTATAATATGCAAGGGATGAGTAAGACAATTCCCGAGCTCTTCGCAATGCTAAAGGCTGCGGAGGTAGAAATCAAAAAGGAGCATCAAGTGTCGATGGTCAATAAGACCACTAGTTTCAAGAAAAAGGGTAAAGGGAAGAAGAAGGGGAACTTCAAGAAGAACAGCAAACAAGTTGCTGCTCAAGAGAAGAAACCCAAGTCTGGACCTAAGCCTGAAACTGAGTGCTTCTACTGCAAGCAGACTGGTCACTGGAAGCGGAACTGCCCCAAGTATTTGGCGGATAAGAAGGATGGCAAGGTGAACAAAGGTATATGTGATATACATGTTATTGATGTGTACCTTACTAATGCTCGCAGTAGCACCTGGGTATTTGATACTGGTTCTGTTGCTAATATTTGCAACTCGAAACAGGGGCTACGGATTAAGCGAAGATTGGCTAAGGACGAGGTGACGATGCGCGAGGGAAATGGTTCCAAAGTCGATGTGATCGCAGTCGGCACGCTACCTCTACATCTACCTTCGGGATTAGTTTTAGACCTAAATAATTGTTATTTGGTGCCAGCGTTAAGCATGAACATTATATCTGGATCTTGTTTGATGCGAGAGGGTTATTCATTTAAATCAGAGAATAATGGTTGTTCTATTTATATGAGTAATATCTTTTATGGTCATGCACCCTTGAAGAGTGGTCTATTTTTGTTGAATCTCGATAGTAGTGATACACATATTCATAATATTGAAGCCAAAAGATGCAGAGTTGATAATGATAGTGCAACTTATTTGTGGCACTGCCGTTTAGGTCATATCGGTGTAAAGCGCATGAAGAAGCTCCATACTGATGGACTTTTGGAACCACTTGATTATGAATCACTTGGTACTTGCGAACCGTGCCTCATGGGCAAGATGACTAAAACACCGTTCTCCGGAACTATGGAGAGAGCAACAGATTTGTTGGAAATCATACATACAGATGTATGTGGTCCGATGAATATTGAGGCTCGTGGCGGATATCGTTATTTTCTCACCTTCACAGATGATTTAAGCAGATATAGGTATATCTACTTAATGAAACATAAGTCTGAAACATTTGAAAAGTTCAAAGAATTTCAGAGTGAAGTTGAAAATCATCGTAACAAGAAAATAAAGTTTCTACGATCAGATCGTGGAGGAGAATATTTGAGTTACGAGTTTGGTCTACATTTGAAACAATGCGGAATAGTTTCGCAACTCACGCCACCCGGAACACCACAGTGTAATGGTGTTTCCGAACGTCGTAATCGTACTTTACTAGATATGGTGCGATCTATGATGTCTCTTACTGATTTACCGCTATGGTTTTGGGGTTATGCTTTAGAGACGGCTGCATTCACGTTAAATAGGGCACCATCAAAATCCGTTGAGACGACGCCTTATGAACTGTGGTTTGGCAAGAAACCAAAGTTGTCGTTTCTTAAAGTTTGGGGTTGCGATGCTTATGTGAAAAAACTTCAACCTGATAAGCTCGAACCCAAATCGGAGAAATGTGTCTTCATAGGATACCCAAAGGAGACTATTGGGTACACCTTCTATCACAGATCCGAAGGCAAAACTTTTGTTGCTAAATTCGGAAATTTTCTGGAGAAGGAGTTTCTCTCGAAAGAAGTGAGTGGGAGGAAAGTAGAACTTGATGAGGTAACTGTACCTGCTCCCTTATTGGAAAGTAGTTCATCACAGAAACCAGTTTCTGCGACACCTACGCCAATTAGTGAGGAAGTTAATGATGATGATCATGAAACTTCAGATCAAGTTATTACTGAACCTCGTAGATCAACCAGAGTAAGATCCGCACCAGAGTGGTACGATAATCCTGTTCTAGAGGTTATGTTACTAGACCATGACGAACCTACGAACTATGAAGAAGCGATGGTGAGCCCAGATTCCGCAAAATGGCTTGAGGCCATGAAATCTGAGATGGGATCCATGTATGAGAACAAAGTATGGACTTTGGTTGACTTGCCCGATGATCGGCAAGCCATTGAAAATAAATGGATCTTCAAGAAGAAGACTGACGCTGACGGTAATGTTACTGTCTATAAAGCTCGACTTGTTGCGAAAGGTTTTCGACAAGTTCAAGGGATTGACTACGATGAGACCTTCTCACCCGTAGCGATGCTTAAGTCTGTCCGAATCATGTTAGCAATTGCCGCATTTTATGATTATGAAATTTGGCAAATGGATGTCAAAACTGCATTCCTGAGTGGATTTCTGGAAGAAGAGTTGTATATGATGCAACCGGAAGGTTTTGTCGATCCAAAGGGAGCTAACAAAGTGTGCAAGCTCCAGCGATCCATTTATGGACTGGTGCAAGCCTCTCGGAGTTGGAATAAACGCTTTGATAGTGTGATCAAAGCATTTGGTTTTATACAGACTTTTGGAGAAGCCTGTATTTACAAGAAAGTGAGTGGGAGCTCTGTAGCATTTCTGATATTATATGTGGATGGCATATTGCTGATTGGAAATGATATAGAATTTCTGAATAGCATAAAGGGATACTTGAATAAGAGTTTTTCAATGAAAGACCTCGGTGAAGCTGCATATATATTGGGCATCAAGATCTATAGAGATAGATCAAGACGCTTAATTGGACTTTCACAAAGCACATACCTTGACAAAGTTTTGAAGAAGTTCAAAATGGATCAAGCAAAGAAAGGGTTCTTGCCTGTGTTACAAGGTGTGAAGTTGAGTAAGACTCAATGCCCGACCACTGCAGAAGATAGAGAGAAGATGAAAGATGTCCCCTATGCTTCACCATAGGCTCTATCATGTATGCAATGCTGTGTACCAGACCTGATGTATGCCTTGCTATAAGTCTAGCAGGAAGGTACCAAAGTAATCCAGGAGTGGATCACTTGACAGCGGTCAAGAACATCCTGAAATACCTGAAAAGGACTAAGGATATGTTTCTCGTATATGGAGGTGACAAAGAGCTCATCGTAAATGGTTACGTTGATGCAAGCTTTGACACTGATCCGGACGATTCTAAATCGCAAACCGGATACGTATTTACATTGAACGGTGGAGCTGTCAGTTGGTGCAGTTCTAAACAAAGCGTCGTGGCGGAATCTACATGTGAAGCGGAGTACATAGCTGCTTCGGAAGCAGCAAATGAAGGAGTCTGGATGAAGGAGTTCATATCCGATCTAGGTGTCATACCTAGTGCATCGGGTCCTATGAAAATCTTTTGTGACAATACTGGTGCAATTGCCTTGGCAAAGGAATCCAGATTTCACAAGAGAACCAAGCACATCAAAAGACGCTTCAATTCCATCCGGGATTTAGTCCAGATGGAATTGTCACGGCAGATGTCCTCGTGCTAGGACTTAGTCGTGGAGCCATCGCAGCTAGGAAGCTTGAAGGGGTTAAGCGGGACAAGGAACACGAGGGTTTATACTGGTTCAGCCCCTTACGGTGAAGGTAAAAGCCTACGTCCAGTTTGAGGTGGTATTGATTAGGGTTACAATAACCTGGGAGCTAATTGATATGCCTGGCTCTCGATGAGATCGTTCTTGTTCCTAAACCGCTGCCGGGTCGTCCCTTTATATAGGGAGGCTGACGCCCAGCAGCTCTCAGAGTCCCGGCCGGCTCATAAGAGTGTCCGGCTCGGACTCTCAACTATTCCTGCCTTACACTACAAGTTCTATTACGATAATGATTGTAACTACGGGCCTTAAACCATATCCGGGTCTTAGGCCCATCTTTGGCTCACCGTCTTCAAGCTTGGCGCCGGGCTTCTGGCAATGACCATTATGAGTAACCCGGCCCCTCCTGGCGGGTGACTCTAAAGTCTATATCCTCAACATTAGGCCCCAGATTGATTTGAGCCGGCTCATGTCAATCTTCTATCCTCTCAACAGAAAATCTCCGGCTTACAATTGTGTGAAGGCCATAACCCGGCGTGACGTCATCTTCTGGACTCCGGGTAATCCGCCGTGACGTCGTCTTCCATTAAGTCCGTTTTTTACTCCGCCAGATCCGCAACGGATCTTATCTTTACTGTTATCCCGAAAATCGAGGCGTTTCGTGGGGAGACAACCACGCCGCGGTCTCCTCGTTTCTCGCGCCCACTTATGAGCTCATCCTTATAAATAGGCCGGCCCGACGGGCCTTCAACCACTCCTCTTTTCTTCGTCTTCTTCCTCGCGCCACTGCTCCCCAGCTCGAGCTCTGCTGCCGCCGCCGCTGCGGGTCTTCTCGCCGTCACCAACTTAGGCCGCTGCATCACCCTGATTTGACCAGAGAAACACGACGACCTCCGCGACTCACCAGCCCCTGTAAGTCCTGCTTGCCCTGTAGAACAGATCTGCCGTAGGGTTCATCCGTGTTCTTCGTGTTCTTCGCCGTCGCCCACGAGCTCCGGTAGTTTTCATTTCTACTGCCCGGTTTTGATCTTAGCCTTGTATAGAACCACTGCGGTAACTGTTTTAGCACCCATTTCACATGCAAGTGGCCCTCTTTTTACTGCATAAGAACCTTGTTCGAGCCCAAGAACTCCCCTGCGTCTGTTTTTAGGTCTAGAAATTTTCTTTTTACCCGACCATTTTGATCCAAAATATTTACCGCAATGTGTGAAATCTGTTTTCACCACACTTAGTAAAAAACCGCACTCATTGAGTCATGGCGGTTTACATTTCCGGCTTAAAGAAACCACGCCCCGTAGAACCTTCCGACTCAAAGGAAACCATGCGCCATAGAATTTTCCGGCTCATCTGTGATAAGGTCGTAGACAAATTGAATTACTCTTGACATCTTTTCTGCGGCTTAGATAACCCAATGTACTCAGATATATATCATTAGGCCCCTCCATGAGCCGCCACCTTAAACCTTGACTTGTAAGTCTCCTCCGGCTCATTATTAAACCGAACATTTTTCCCTGTATCATAGGCTTCCGACTTTCACCATGCCTCCCAAAGCTCCCAAAGCACCCATCACTTGCAACTGGATGAGGTCCAACGTCACCGACGAGACCCTGACGGACTTCATGAAGTCGGGTTACCTGCCCAAGAAGGACGTCATGTCCTACCGTGCCCCTGACCCGTCAGAGGAGAGACCACAACCAAAAGACGGGGAGGTAGTGATTTTTGCGGATCACATGAGCCGGGGCTTCGCACCGCCCGGCTCAAAGTTCTTCAGAGACGTGCTGAACTTCTTCGACCTGCGGCCTCAAGACATAGGACCAAACTCAGTGTCCAATATCTGCAACTTCCAAGTGTTCTGCGAGGTCTACCTTCGAGAGGAGCCCAGCCTGCTGCTCTTCAGAGAGCTCTTCTACCTGAACCGGCAGAATGAGTGCGCCAATGGGCCAAGCTTGGAGCTCGGTGGCATCTCCATTCAGCGGCGGAGGGACTGCCTTTTCCCTTACGCAGAGCCGCCAAGCCACCCCAAAGACTGGAATCTGACGTGGTTCTACTGCCAAGACACGTCGCCGGCTGATGAGAGTCCGTTGCCCGGCTTTCGCCCCTCGCGTCTGGAGCCGACTCACCCGCTGTCTGACAAGTTAACTCAGGCGGAACGCCAACCTCTGCTCCCCACCATCAACAAGATCAAAGCTCTCCTGGGCAATGGTCTCAATGGAATCGATCTGGTCCGGGTCTGGATCTCCTGGCGGGTGATCCCATTGAGCCGCTGCCCCAGCTTAATGTGCGAGTACACGGGCCGAAAAGATGACCCCCAGAGACACAGCCGCAATGATCTTCCTGAAGATGTTGCAGAGGACATGACCAAGGCTCTCTTGAACGAGAGCCTGGCAGACTGCGGGAGGACCGGGTTAGCCCCCTTCTGCAAGACCAACCCAGCCCCAGCGGTAAGCCCCTGATTTGAACATTTTACCTTTGTCTACAGATAACCTTCATCTGAATCTTTAAGAAATCATCATTGTATCTTTCAGGCTGATGACAAATTCTGGTGGGTCAAGTATGACCACGAGGCGGCCAAGAAGGCCCGAAAGGCGAAGAAAGCCGCCAAGAGAGCCGCTCCCCGTAAGAAGGGAAGTAGGCCTACGGCTTCGGAGCTGATGCAACTAAGCGACAGCTCCGAGTCAGAGGTAACCCCTAAACCTATAAACTCTTTATTACGTTTATTGTTTATTTCTATCCGTCTTACCAACACTTGTTCATCAACAGGATGACACCGGAGCTAGTAACCCGGTGGTTGAAGAGGTAATGATACTTTCCTCCGACTCGGAGCCCTTGCCAAGGCTGAAAATCCGAAGGGTAACCCGGAAAGTAAGCTTTTCACATCCTTTAGCTTATCAAGATCCTCACTTTATTTTGAAGCGACAGACTCATGAAAGCCGGCGGCACACCCGGACCAACAAGGACGCCGACCTCTCCTCCGGCTTACCGGACATGTCGAGGAAGCGCCGGACCGAGGTGATCTCAAATTTGTACCCTTTTCATCCTTTGGCGGGTGTTATACGTCAACCGCTCAACCCTTCTGACTCAAATTATCAGGAAACTTCCCCCTCTTCTGGCGACTCTATGCAGTCAAGCCTGCCGGCCTTCAAGACCGTGCCCGGGTAATGATGACCATCTCATGCTGTACTTGTTTTTTTACTTACATTGTTGTGCTTAACCTTTCTGTCTTTTCAGTGCCCAGGCCAAGCTCACCAAGAGGGCGAAGAAGACCAAGCCGGTCGATGAGCCGGACTTGCCTGAGCCAGAAGCAGCCTCTCAAGAACCGCCGGTTGCCTCTGCTCCTGAGGCCGCTGCTCCAACCGACAAGGCAACAGCAGAAACTTCTGCTAACCCGGAGGCCTCCGGCTCGGCTCAACCAGTAGATGATCCGGACGTGGTAATCACCCGGACAGAATTTGTTGAGCCGGGGAGACCTACTGCACTGGCCAAGTGCTCCGCCAAGGGGGAGTTGCTACAGCCCCGCCGGGTTAGCCTGGACCTCGCTGACTACGCCAATTTGAACATCGGAGAAATCGTCTCCGGCTTCGTCGGCCAGGTGCACAAGAGCCGGGATGTAGAGATTGCGATGGTGAACCAGATCCAGCAGAAGTCTGAGGTATTATTCTTCTGTCTTCTTACTTACTGCATAGTTACCTTTACCATGCTAGCCCCCAAGTCGACGACTTATAACTGAATATGTTGTAGACTTTAAGTTCCGGCTTATCCCATTGAACCGGCAATTTGTAAATAGAAACGTTCAATATGCATTAGCCCCCAAGTGCCAAGTGTCTTTGCTTGTAAAGTGCTTGGGACTTTGAAAATTGCATAATGCCTGTTCTTCCTTAACCCGGCTATTATGCAGGCTGCTTGCAAGAAATTCGAAGCTGACATCTCCGACCTGAAGAACCGGCTGAAGACACAAGAAATGGAGACCCGGAAGGCCAATGCCAAATTCGTGTCCAGCATTACCGCTCAAGAAAAGCTGAAGACGGAATTTGATGCTGAACGGAAAGCCTGGGCCGAAGAGAAGGCCGCGCTGGTGAACCGGGCTGAACAGGCGGAGAAGGCTTCGGCAGAGAAGACCGCCGAACTCTCCGGGTTAAAGCGCCAAGTGTCCCAGATGGTTGCCGCAATCTTCGGTAAGGCATTTCACCGGCTTACATCAAGTTCAGAATCTTTATATCTCATAACTCATCCTTGTCGGCGGCTTATCTGATTCTGTTAAACAGGTCCCAGAAGCGCCAACCTCAACCAGAGTGTGGTAACCAAGCTGAAGGCCGTGTACACCCTGGTGGAGCAGCTCTACACCGGGTCACAGCGTGCCCTGGCTGTGGTGGCCCTATCGAACGAGGTGCCGACTCACCTGGCTGAGGTTCTTCGCCGGCTCGCCGTGCTTCCTCAACGCATTCAAGAGCTGCGACGGGCCTCTGCAAGAGCAGGAGCGATCGCCGCGCTAAGCCGGGCCAAGGCGTTCCTTCCAGAGTTAGACCCGGCAGACATCGCTCTCGGCTATCCAAGTTTGAAGGAAGACGGCACAGCCTTCGACCAAAGGGACTTTTCCGCTTGCGTGAAGGTCGTGCGCCCGGTGGCCACTCTCATTGGAAACGACACAGATCTGACCAAGTAACAGCCGGGTTACAATGCGGAAAATCAGAGGATCCCGACCCCGCGCTATGAAGCCCTCAGTTTAATCCCGTTGGCTCGTCAGCACACCTTCGCCCCGGAGATTGACCCGGCGGGGTTAATTGATGAGGAGGCTCAATTCGAAGCTCTGAGAGGCATCGACTGGAAGTCGTCAACCTTCCAAGCCTTGGGAACAGCCGGAGGAGAAGAGAGGGACGAGCCGGAGACTTCAACCCAGCAAGCGTTTTAACTCTGCTGGTGGCTTATAAAACAATGCTCCACCCTTTTGGACTCAATGAGTCTTGTAATAGAATAGGACCAACACTTTAACTCTGCTGTGCCATCATGCACACGTTGAATGCCGAAGTTCATTGAAGTTGTCTCCTTTATATTTCTCCGGGTCATAATTGATCATTTATTTTCCTTAAGCTCAAAATAGTTGCCTTTAACTATCCTGCATAAAAGGACAAATCACAAGTCTCTAGGCGGCTTACCACACTGGGAATCCGATATATAACCCGGAATATGAATCAAAAAAGACTGGTCCTCAATGATGTCCTTAATACAGCCGCAATAACACACTTAGCGGTCTGCAAGCATACTTCCGGTTTAGATAACCCGGGTAATAAGGTTGGTACCTTAATTCCGATTTACCTGTCTTAATAGTTAACACTGTAAATCAACGTTAAGCCGGCAAATTGAGACCCGGCTGTATACACTTTGAAATAATCAGAAGAAACTTGCTATAAAGCAGAAGAACTTAGGGGCTTCCGGTTCGAATACGACCAGAGACCCAGCCCAAAGGGGTTATGCTAGGATTCGAATATGATCATATAGCCCCCAGTGGGTGTGGCGATGCCAATCAAGAGGGTACCGACAGCTATGTTCTCTTTGGTTCGAATACGACCCATGTTTGAACAGGAAGCCCCCAAATGACTTAAAATTGTTTAACGACGCTGATTCGAATACGATCCACGTCGGTTCCCAAAGAGGTTAAATTATGATTCAAATATGATCAAAGAAAACTCCCCGATGAGCTCGGCACTTTGCCAATCAAATGGGTATCGACAGCTATGTTCTCTTTGGTTCGAATACGACCTATGTTTGAATAGGAAGCCCCCAAGTGACCTTATTGCTTACGGCTAGATTCGGATACGACCATAAGCCGGATCCTCCTTCAAGTTATCATGTAATCTTGCAATGAAAACAACACGTACACTTTCGGAGGGGAAAAAAGGACAGAGGTCCTGCTTTATTGCTTATCATAACATATACATGGCTTAGAGAAATATGTACATTATGAGAGCCGGTGGCTCAAGTGTAGTAAGGCCGAAGCTGAGCTATGTTCCACGGCCGACGGGTCTCTTCCTCCGACTTACATGAATCTTTGTGCTCCCGAATGTCAATGAGGTAATATGACCCGTTGTGCAAATTCTTGCTGACCACAAAGGGCCCTTCCCAAGGCGGGGATAGCTTGTGCGCATCTGTTTGATCTTGGATGAGCTGGAGCACCAGATCGCCTTCCTGGAAGACCCGGGATTTAACCCGGCGACTATGATAACGGCGCAAGTCTTGTTGGTAAATCGCTGAGCGAGCTGCGGCCACATCACGCTGTTCGTCCAACAAGTCAAGAGCATCTTGGCGCGCCTGCTCATTGTCCGCCTCAACATAAGCCGCCACTCGAGGCGAGTCATGACGGATGTCACTGGGGAGGACCGCTTCTGCCCCGTAAACCATGAAGAAAGGCGTGAAACCTGTAGACCTGTTAGGAGTAGTGTTGATGCTCCATAACACGGAGGGCAACTCCTCCACCCAACAACCCGGCGTCTGTTGCAAAGGGACCAAAAGCCGGGGCTTGATGCCCTTCAGAATCTCCTGATTAGCTCACTCAGCTTGACCATTGGATTGAGGATGAGCCACCGAGGAAACATCAAGTCGGATATGCTCTCGTTGACAAAACTCCTCCATGGCGCCTTTGGATAAATTGGTGCCATTGTCAGTTATAATGCTGTGTGGAAAACCAAAGCGAAAGATCACCTTTTTCGTAAACTGAACGCCGTGGCTGCATCACACTTGCTAACTGGCTCCGCTTCACCAAAAGGTGGGTCTTCTTATCCTTGGACCTTTTAAAAGGCACAACCATATCAAGCCCCCAGACCACAAAGGGCCAAGTAATTGGGATCATCCTCAGCTCTTGAGCCGGCACATGAGCCCGTCGCGAGAACCTTTGGCAACCATCACACTTACTGACCAAGTCCTCTGCATCAGCATGAGCCGTCAACCAATAAAAACCATGACGAAAAGCCTTGGCCACAAGAGACTTTGAGCCGGCGTGATGGCCACAATCCCCTTCATGAATCTCACGCAAAATCTCTTGACCGTCCTCAGGGGAAACACAACGCTGAAATGCTCCCGTAACACTGCGGTGATGCAACTCGCCATTGATAACAATCATTGACTTAGCCCGACGGGTTATTTGTCTGGCCAAAGTTTCATCCTCAGGAAACTCTCCCCGGGTCATGTACGCTAGATAGGGCATTGTCCAGTCCGGTATGATATGGAGAGCCGCCACCAGTCGTGCCTCCGGGTCAGGGACATCCAAGTCTTCCTCTATAGGCAACTTAACGGAAGGGTTATACAGGACATCCAGGAAAGTATTAGGCGGCACCGGCTTTCGCTGAGAGCCCAGCCGGCTTAGAGCATCAGCCGCCTCGTTCTTCCTGCGATCAATGTGCTCTACTTGGTAGCCCTGAAAGTGCCCAGCAATGGCATCAACCTCGCGGCGATAAGCCGCCATGAGAGGGTCTTTAGAGTCCCACTTGCCTGATACTTGTTGAGCCACCAAGTCTGAGTCACCGAAACACCTTACCCGGCTCAAGCTCATCTCCTTAGCCATCCGAAGACCGTGGAGCAAGGCCTCGTACTCAGCCGCGTTGTTAGTGCAAGGAAACATCAACTGTAGCACATAATGGAACTTGTCACCTTTAGGGGAAGCCAACACGACTCCAGCCCCCGAGCCCTCCAACTGCCTGGACCCATCAAAGTGAATAGTCCAGTATGTGTTATCCGGCTTTTGCTCGGGCACTTGTGACTCTGTCCAATCATTGATGAAATCCACCAAGGCCTGAGATTTAACAGCAGTGCGTGGCACGTATTTCAGACCATGGGGTCCGAGCTCTATAGCCCACTTAGCTACTCTCCCTGTAGCCTCTCTATTTTGAATGATATCACCAAGAGGGGCAGAACTGACCACAGTGATGGGATGACCCTGGAAATAATGCCTAAGCTTCCGGCTTGCCATGAACACACCATAAACAAGCTTCTGCCAATGTGGATATCGCTGTTTGGATTCAATGAGCACTTCGCTGACATAATAAACCGGCCGCTGAACCGGATGCTCCTTACCCTCCTCCTTGCGCTCCACCACCATAGCCACACTGACGGCTCGTGTGTTCGCCGCCACATATAGTAATAAGGGCTCCTTATCAACCGGAGCAGCAAGGACTGGGGGCTCTGCCAGCTGCTTCTTCAAATCCTCAAAGGCAGTATTAGCTGCATCATTCCAGACAAAGTTATCAGTTTTCTTCATCAACTGATATAATGGCATGGCCTTCTCACCCAAACGGCTTATAAACCGGCTTAAAGCAGCGATGCGACCCGCCAAGCGCTGAACATCATTTATACACGCCGGCTTAGCCAGGGAGGTGATGGCCTTGATCTTCTCCGGGTTAGCTTCAATGCCTCTGTCAGAAACCAAGAAACCCAAGAGTTTGCCTGCAGGAACGCCAAAAACACATTTGGCCGGGTTAAGCATCATCTTGTAAACCCGAAGATTATCAAAGGTTTCCCTCAAATCATCTACCAGGGTTTCCTCCTTTATAGATTTAACCACAATATCGTCCACATAAGCATGAACATTGCGCCCAATCTGTTTATGAAGACAGTTCTGCACGCAACGCTGATAAGTCGCCTGTGAACACTTGAGTCCAAAGGGCATGGACACATAGCAGAAGGCTCCAAAGGGAGTGATGAACGCCGTCTTCTCCTGGTCCTTAACTGCCATTTTAATCTGATGATATCCGAAATAAGCATCCAAGAAACTTAAGCGCGCACAACCTGCCGTAGCATCAATAATCTGATCGATACGGGGAAGGGCAAAAGGATCAGCCGGACACGCCTTGTTTTAAGTCCGTGTAGTCCACACACATCCGCCAAGTGCCTTTCTTCTTAAGTACGAGCACCAGGTTAGCTAACCACTCTGGGTGAAAGACTTCAACAATAAACCCGGCCGCCAAGAGCCGGGCCACCTCTTCACCAATAGCTTTCCGCCTCTCCTCATTAAACCGCCGAAGGAACTGCCTGACCGGCTTAAATTTCGGATCAACATTGAGAGTGTGCTCAGCGAGTTCTCTAGGTACACCTGGCATGTCAGAAGGTTTCCATGCGAAGATGTCCCTATTCTCACGGATGAACTCGATGAGCGCACTTTCCTATTTTGGATCCAGATTGGCACTGATGCTAAACTGCTGAGATGAATCTCCTGGAACGAAATCAACAAGTTTAGTCTCATCAGCCGACTTGAATTTCATTGCCGGCTCATTCTCCATAGTCGGCTTTTTCAGAGAGGTCATATCTGTTGGGTCGACATTGTCCTTGTAAAACTTTAACTCCTCTGTTGCACAAACAGATTCTGCATAGGCTGCATCGCCTTCCTCACACTCCAGGGCCACCTTGCGGCTACCGTGAACCATAATGGTTCCATTATGACCCGGCATCTTGAGCTGTAAATATACGTAACACGGCCGTGCCATGAACTTGGCGTAAGCCGGCCGCCCGAATATGGCATGGTACGGACTTCTTATCTTGACCACCTCAAAGGTCAATTTTTCCACCCTGTAGTTGTTCTCATCTCCAAAGGCCACTTCCAACTCGATTTTGCCGACTGGATAAGCCGACTTACCAGGTACCACACCATGGAAGATAGTGTTTGACTGGCTGAGGTTCTTATCAACCAACCCCATACGACGAAAAGTCTCATAATAGAGGTTGTTGATGCTGCTACCTCCATCCATGAGCACCTTAGTGAACTTATATCCTCCCACCTGAGGAGCCACCACTAAGGCCAAGTGACCCGGATTGTCCACCCGGGGAGGGTGATCCTCTCTACTCCACACTATAGGTTGCTCAGACCACCGCAAGTAGCGTGGAACTACCGGCTCAACAGCATTCACAGCCCTCTTGTGAAGCTTCTGATCTCGCTTACACAGACTGGTGGTAAACACATGATACTGTCCACCGCTAAGCTGCTTTGGATTGGTCTGATAACCCCCTGCTGCTGTTGATGACCCTGGCCAGACTGCTGATTAAAACCCCCTTGACCGTTCTGAGGATTAGAGTTTGAGCCGCCGCCCGGGCCATGAAAGCCGTCGGTGCCTGAGCCGCCGCCCGGGCCATTGTAATTCTTAAAGGCCTTCATGATTGCACAATCCTTCCATAGGTGGGTAGCTGGCTTCTCTCTAGAGCCATGCCTTGGACAAGGCTTGTTCAATAGCTGCTCCAGCGTCGGGCCTGACCCGCCGCCTCGGGGAGGGGGCCTCCCCTTGCGTCGCTGGTTATTACCTTGTGAGCTGGCGTTGGCTACAAACTCTAGGCTGCCATCAGCCTTGCGCTTGCCTCCTCCTTGGTTCCCCGGGTTATGCTGAGGACCCTTGCCATTGCCGTTCTTCTTTCCCTTCCCTGTCCTTTCATCATCTGAAGCGGGGTCCTTGGTACCATCAGAATCGGCGTACTTGACAAGAGCCGCCATCAGTGTACCCATATCATTGCAGTCGCGCTTAAGCCGCCCGAGTTTCATCTTCAGGGGCACGAAACGACAATTCTGCTCCAACATTAAGACTGCAGAGCCGGCGTCCATCTTATCCGAGGATGTATTATCTCCTTAACCCGGCGAACCCAATGTGTCGTAGACTCACCCTCCTGCTGCTTGCAGTTAGTCAAATCCACAATTGACATAGACTGCCTACAGGTATCCTTGAAGTTTTGGATGAACCGGGCCTTCAGCTCAGCCCAAGACCCAATGGAATTCGGTGGTAGCCCTTTCAACCAAGTGCGGGCAGTCCCATCTAACATCATGGTGAAGTATTTAGCCATGGCCGCTTCACTGACCTCCAGCAGTTCCATGGCCATCTCATAACTCTCGATCCAGGCTGCGGGTTGTAAGTCCGCCGTGTAATTAGGCACCTTCCTAGGGCCTTTGAAGTCCTTGGGCAGACGTTCATTGCGGATGTCTGGCACTAAACAAGGGACACCCCTGGTCCTGGTAGGGATACCCATGTCGACGGAAGTCGTCGGATAAGCCGGGGGAGTCTGGTAAGCCGTCAACTGAGGCACCTGCTCCGCCTCTTGCCGCGCTCTGTCTTGGTCTGCTGCGTGAAAAGCTCCGTTATGCACCGGGCCATGGCCAGGGGGCGGGTCATGGCGTCAGACGTTACTTGAGCCGGTCGCTGAGACCATGTGTCTGCTGTAACTCGGGCTCCGGCCTGGACGAGGGGTCGAGTGGATCCTGTCCCGGCTGTAGGAGTACGCCTCTTGCTGCGCCAGCGCTGTCTGAAGGAGTTCCCTGACCCGGCGGGTTTCGATAGCCGTCGGAGAGTCGCCGTCAATTGGGAGAGCCGCCAGCCGTGCTGCCGCGACGACCATGTTCTCCAGCGGGTTAGCATAATGACCCGGTGGTATTGGTACATACTGAGGCGGGGCAGGGGGCACCTGGGGAGGCCCCATCACGCGTGGCTGAATAGGGGTCCCTGACCCGGGCACTATGACCTCTGGCGGGTTACTAGACCCTGCCCCTGGCGTGTTGAAGAGGTTTTGTGGATCGTAAACCGGAGGGAGTCGAGATTGGGCCTTTTGATGCCTCCTTCTCATGACCTCATTGGACGCGTTTTGATCCATCGTGAGCCAGAAGGACTGCGCTTGGATCAACTGGGTTTGGGCATCGAGAGCTGCCCTCTCCACAGCCATCCTGATCCCTTCTGCTGCCAGATCCTCCTTAGCCTTCACTAGATCGAACTTTAACTGTGACACCTCCGCATCATGCTGAGCTTGATCCGCCGGGTCAACCGTGGCGGTTAACAGGGCCATCATCTTGTCCGTGAGATCCATCAGCACCTGAGCCGGAGAAGGCACCGGGTTTCCCGCTCCAGCAGCAGGGTTCTGAACAGGCTGCGCACCGGCCATAAAGATTCCAACCCGGCTTGGCGGCTCAAATAGGTCCGGGATACTGTCCCCATCGGAACAACCCATGAGCCTGCCATCTTGAAGCTGATACAACGAGTTTGACTCATCGGTGGCCGACTCGCCGTCAGAGCCGGCGGCCGTCTCATCACGAGATCCAGATCGATCAGAGAGCCCTCCATGGATACATCCCACAAAAGCATGCCTTAAGGCAGGCCGGGCCCAGGCGGGTCGTGCGCGCTGAGCCATCTCGATGAGATCAGCGCCGAGATCTGGCTCACCAATCTTGCCAATGAAAACATGAATTCCGCCGAAGGGGACCCGGTACCCGTACTCAATTGAGCCGGCGTCGGGGCCCCAGTTCGCATCGTTGATGTAGAGCTTGCCGCGACGACTCTTGGTCATCCGGCCCACAGCGTATCCCTTAAGCCCTTCGAAGCTGCCCTTCAAGAACTCAAATCCACCGTGCGCTGGCCCCACGGTGGGCGCCAACTGTCGTGGAATTGTCACGGCAGATGTCCTCGTGCTAGGACTTAGTCGTGGAGCCATCGCAGCTAGGAAGCTTGAAGGGGTTAAGCGGGACAAGGAACACGAGGGTTTATACTGGTTCAGCCCCTTACGGTGAAGGTAAAAGCCTACGTCCAGTTTGAGGTGGTATTGATTAGGGTTACAATAACCTGGGAGCTAATTGCTATGCCTGGCTCTCGATGAGATCGTTCTTGTTCCTAAACCGCTACCTGGTCGTCCCTTTATATAGGGAGGCTGACGCCCAGCAGCTCTCAGAGTCCCGACCGGCTCATAAGAGTGTCCGGCTCGGACTCTCAACTATTCCTGCCTTACACTACAAGTTCTATTACGATAATGATTGTAACTACGGGCCTTAAACCATATCCGGGTCTTAGGCCCATCTTTGGCTCACCGTCTTCAAGCTTGGCGCCGGGCTTCTGGCAATGACCATTATGAGTAACCCGGCCCCTCCTGGCGGGTGACTCTAAGGTCTATATCCTCAACAATCAGGTCCTATGAAAATCTTTTGTGACAATACTGGTGCAATTGCCTTGGCAAAGGAATCCAGATTTCACAAGAGAACCAAGCACATCAAAAGACGCTTCAATTCCATCCGGGATTTAGTCCAGGTGGGAGACATATAAATTTGCAAGATACATACAGATCTGAATGTTGCAGACCCATTGACTAAGCCTCTTCCACGAGCAAAACATGATCAGCACCAAGGCTCCATGGGCGTAAGAATCATTACTGTGTAATCTAGATTATTGACTCTAGTGCAAGTGGGAGACTGAAGGAAATATGCCCTAGAGGCAATAATAAAGTTATTATTTATTTCCTTATATCATGATAAATGTTTATTATTCATGCTAGAATTGGATTAACCGGAAACATGATACATGTGTGAATACATAGACAAACAGAGTGTCACTAGTATGCCTCTACTTGACTAGCTCGTTAATCAAAGATGGTTATGTTTCCTAGCCATAGACATTAGTTGTCATTTGATTAACGGGATCACATCATTAGGAGAATGATGTGATTGACTTGACCCATTCCGTTAGCTTAGCACACGATCGTTTAGTATGTTGCTATTGCTTTCTTCATGACTTATACATGTTCCTATGACTATGAGATTATGCAACTCCCGTTTACCGGAGGAACACTTTGTGTACTACCAAATGTCACAACGTAACTGGGTGATTATAAAGGTGCTCTACAGGTGTCTCCAAAGGTACTTGTTGGGTTGGCGTATTTCGAGATTAGGATTTGTCACTCCGATTGTCGGAGAGGTATCTCTGGGCCCTCTCGGTAATGCACATCACTTAAGCCTTGCAAGCGTTGCAACTAATGAGTTTGTTGCGAGATGATGTATTACGGAACGAGTAAAGAGACTTGCCGATAACGAGATTGAACTAGGTATTAAGATACCGACGATCGAATCTCGGGCAAGTAACATACCGATGACAAAGGGAACAACGTATGTTGTTATGCGGTCTGACCGATAAAGATCTTCGTAGAATATGTGGGAGCCAATATGGGCATCCAGGTCCCGCTATTGGTTATTGACCGGAGACGTGTCTCGGTCATGTCTACATAGTTCTTGAACCCGTAGGGTCCGCACGCTTAACGTTACGATGACAGTTATATTATGAGTTTATATGTTTTGATGTACCGAAGGTTGTTCGGAGTCCCGGATGTGATCATGGACATGACGAGGAGTCTCGAAATGGTCGAGACATAAAGATTGATATATTGGAAGCCTATGTTTGGACACCGGAAGTGTTCCGGGTGAAATCGGGATTTTTTCGGAGTACCGGGAGGTTACCGGAACCCTCCGGTAACTTAATGGGCCTTAGTGGGCCTAGGAGGAAGAGAGGAGAGGAGGCTAGGGCAGGGCCGCGCCCCCCTTCCCCCCCAATCCGAATAGGACCAGGAGAAGGGGGGCGGCGCCCCCCTTCCTTCCTCCCCTCCACCTCTTCCCCTCTTCCACTTCTAGTCCAACAAGGAAAGGGGGGAGTCCTACTCCCGGTAGGAGTAGGACTCCTCCTGGCGCGCCACACCTCCTTGGCCGGCGGCCTCCCCCTTGCTCCTTTATATACGGGGGCAGGGGGTCACCTCTAAACACACAATTGATCAACGATCTTTTAGCCGTGTGCGGTGCCCCTCTCCACCATATTACACCTCGATAATATCGTAGCGGTGCTTAGGCGAAGCCCTGCGTCGGTAGAACATCATCATCGTCACCACGCTGTCATGTTGACGAAACTCTCCCTCAACACTCGGCTGGATCGGAGTTCGAGGGACGTCATCGAGCTGAACGTGTGCTGAACTCGGAGGTGCCGTGCGTTCGGTACTTGATCGGTCGAATCGTGAAGACGTACGACTACATCAACTGCGCTGTGTTAACGCTTCCGCTATCGGTCTACGAGGGTACGTGGACAACACTCTCCCCTCTCGTTGCAATGCATCACCATGATCTTGCGTCTGCGTAGGAATTTTTTTGAAATTACTACGTTCCCCAACAGAAGCTCCTGCCTCCACACAGCAACACACGCGACACCGTAACCGCGTCCCCCATCACGAGCTGTGTTGGGGAACGTAGTAATTTCAAAAAAATTCTACGCACACGCAAGATCATAGTGATGCATAGCAACGAGAGGGGAGAGTGTCGTCTACGTACCCTCGTATACCGTAAGCGGAAGCGTTATGACAACGCGGTTGATGTAGTCGTACGTCTTCACGATCGACCGATCCCAGTACCGAAGTTACAGCACCTCCGCGGATTGCACATGTTCAGCTCGGCAACGTCCCACGAATTCACGATCCAGTAGAGCTTCGCGGGAGAGTTCCGTCAGCACGACGGCGTGATGACGGTGATGATGATGCTACCGACGCAGGGCTTCGCCTAAGCACCGCTACGATATGACCGAGGTGGATTATGGTGGAGGGGGGCACCGCACACGGCTAAGAGAGATCAATGATCAATTTGTGTGTCTATGGGGTGCCCCCCTCCCCCGTATATAAAGGAGTAGAGGAGGGGGAGGGCCGGCCCTCTCTAGGGCGCGCCATAGGGGAGTCCTACTGCTACCGGGAGTAGGATTCCCCCCCCCCTTCCAAGTTGGAGTAGGAGAGGTGGGAAAGAGGAGGGAGATAAGAAGGAAAGGGGGGCCGGCCCCCTCACCCAATTCGGATTGGGCTTGGGGGGGGACGCACCCTCCTAGGCTTCCTTCTCCTCTATTCCACTAAGGCCCAATAAGGCCCATACACTTATCGGGGGGTTCCGGTAACCTCCCGGTACTCCGGTAAAATCCTGATTTCACCCGGAACCATTCCGATGTCCAAATATAGTCGTCCAATATATCGATCTTTATGTCTCGACCATTTCGAGGCTCCTCGTCATGTCCGTGATCATATCCGGGACTCTGAACTACCTTCGGTACATCAAAACACATAAAATCATAATACCGATCATCACCGAACTTTAAGCGTGCGGACCCTACGGGTTCGAGAACTATGTAGACATGACCGAGACACGTCTCCGGTCATTAACCAGTAGCGGAACCTGGATGCTCATATTGGTTCCTACATATTCTACGAAGATCTTTATCGGTCAAACCGCATAATAGCATACGTTGTTCCCTTTGTCATCGGTATGTTACTTGCCCGAGATTCGATCGTCGGTATCTCAATACCTAGCTCAATCTCGTTACTGGCAAGTCTCTTTACTCGTTCCACAGTGCAACATCCCGAGACTAACTCATTAGTAACATTGCTTGCAAGGCTTATAGTGATGTGCATTACCGAGAGGGCCCAGAGATACCTCTCCCACAATCGGAGTGACAAATCCTAATCTCGATCTATGCCAACTCAACAAGTACCATCGGAGACACCTGTAGAGCACCTTTATAATCACCCAGTTACGTTGTGACGTTTGGTAGCACACAAAGTGTTCCTCCGGTATTCGGGAGTTGCATAATCTCATAGTCATAGGAACATGTATAAGTCATGGAGAAAGCAATAGCAGTAAACTAAACGATCAAGTGCTAAGCTAACTAAATGGGTCAAGTCAATCACATCATTCTCCTAATGATGTGATCCCGTTAATCAAATGACAACTCATGTCTATGGCTAGGAAACTCAACCATCTTTGATCAATGAGCTAGTCAAGTAGAGGCATACTAGTGACACTAAGTTTGTCAATGTATTCACACATGTATTATGTTTCCGGTTAATACAATTCTAGCATGAATAAGAAACATTTATCATGATATGAGGAAATAAATAATAACTTTATTATTGCCTCTAGGGCATATTTCCTTCAAGCTGCTCATTAGTCCAACAGGAGGCGACACGTCGGAGCCCAAACCAGCCTGCCCTGTCCGAGATCAGGCCCAAAGGGCCCTGATCTGGGCCTATAGGGCACTGCCAGCTAAGTCCCGCACCCAGTCGCCACCGCCGTCAAATAGCCGCACCGTTGCCTCGCCGCCACCCTGGCCTATGTTGGAGCGTTGCTTGCTGAGCTGCACCACCGTGAGGACGCGCCCTCCCAATCCGAGCGCCTGCATCAGGAAGAAGAAGGAGCCCCCACCGCCGGCCCTGCAACGGCGTCGCACGGGAAACACCTGGTAGCGCCCGCCGGTAGCGGCGACGAGAGGGGGGAGGCACGGCGGAGTCTGGAGAGGTGGGGAGAAGGGTCCGCCTCGGTCGCCTTGCTCGGGGAGGCGATGCGGGGGTACGGGGGGATCTTATGTTTTGTAGAGTTCCTATGCATAAAGTACATGATCAAAATCTTTGATTAGTGGCATAGTATCATCTTAATAGTACTACATTTTTGAGCGGTTTGATTTTTGTTTGACTATTTTAGTAAGACTTTTGTGTTTTTTTGTTCCAACAACCAAACACACAACTTTATAAATAATTTGTGTTTTTAATCCTCTTCTTTACACTGTATTTCCGTTCTATTCGTGTGTCTTTCCTCTACTGTTAGGTTTTCATATTCTTATGAACCAAACAACCCTAAGAATAGTGGTCTCATTCTTCCACCATTCACTCGCGGCATGAACCACGTCTTTCGCCCATCCTGTTATGTACCATATAAAAACGTATAACTTATATAAAAAAGTAGATGTGTGTTTGAAAAAAAGCCAAAAACCAGATAAAGAAATATAAAAGAAAAAACGCATGAAAGATTTTGGAACCGGTCTAGAGAACCTTCCAAAACCGTCTTAATGGGTCAGCCCACTAAGGCAAGCGTGCCCCAGCACGAGAGGTGAGGCGAAGTTATGTCTCGCCCACGAATGCTAGCGGTACCAAACAATCGGTCATGTCGTGTATTTTGTGAAGTAAACATGTGCATACGTTAGACTGGGCTTGTAAAAGCCCAACCTTCAAGATACAAATCCGGGACCGATGCAAAACCCAAAATACACTCCTTTCTCAAGCATGAGCCTGACCCAAAACCATTTCGGAGCCCGAAAGCCTGACACAAATGGTGTTTTCTGGTGTTCTCACATGCAAGCCCGATTCAAAGCCCGAAAGCCTGGTCCACAATCCTAAAAAAGAGGAGTTCGATCCAGGCTCAAACTATCTTCCAGGTTGCAAAATGAGGCCCAAGCCCATCTGGAAATGTCAAGCCCAACTCGGTCTGGCTTGAGTTTTTGGGTTGGGCTGCCCATGCCCACGTCTTTTAGGAGATGATAACCCATAAGTATAGGGGATCAATCATAGTCCTTTCGATAAGTAAGAGTGTCGAACCCAACGAGGAGGAGAAGGAAATGATAAGCGGTTTTCAGCAAATTATTCTCCGCAAGTACTGAAAATAGCTTTGATAGATAGTTTGATAGCAAGATAATTGGTAACAAATAACAAATAGCAATAGTAACAAGAGTCCAACAAGGTGGCCCAATTCGTTTTATAGCAAAGGACAAGCCGGAACATTCTCTTATAATAAGCAAAGCATTCTTTAGGGCATCTAGGTGAGCTGCAAAACAGAGCACACACACGCATGTGATTACTCTGTTTTAGAAAACTCCTAATTGTGCTGCGTGGCAGAAAAGCAAATCCAAGTAGTACTCCCTACTTGGCAGTTATGGTGCTTATAGTATTTGTAATAAGAAGTCAAAATTCATAAATATAGTTTTTTCAACTCTTCACGTAATACATGAGCGTGAGCCATGGATATGACACTATAAGTGGAATAGAAGGTGGTAGTAGACAAAAGAAGGGAGAAAGTCTCACATCAGCTAGGCAAAGCAATGGATTATGGAGATGTCCATCAATTGATATCAATGTGAGTGAGTAGGGATTTCCATGTAACGGATGCACTAGAGCTATAAGTGTATGAAAGCTCAAAAAGAAAACTAAGTGGGTGTGCATGCAACTTGGTTGCTCTCAAAGACCTCGGGAATTTGAGGGAGCCCATCATTGGAATATACAAGCCAAGTTATATAATGAAAAATTCCCACTAGTAATATATGAAAGTGTCAACATTGGAGACTCTCTATCATGAAGAACATGGTGCTACTTTGAAGCACAGGTGTGGAAAAGGATAGTAACATTGTCCCTTCTCTCTTTTTCTCTCATTTATTTTTTTATTTATTTATTTTGGGATCTTTGACCTCTTTTTTATTTGGGCTCTTAGGCCTTTTTTTATAAACCTCACATGGGACAATGCTCTAATAATGATGATCATCACACTTTTATTTACTTACAACTCAAGGTAAAAAATCATAATGACGGAACGGTGGAGTTACATGGCAGTATATCTCGGAATGGTTATGAAAATGCCATAATAGGTAGGTATGGTGGCTGTTTTGAGGAAATGTATAAGGTGAGTTTAATGCACCGGCGAAAGTTGCGCGGTACTAGAGTGGCTAGCAAGGGTGGAAGGGTGAGAGTGCGTATAATCCATGGACTCAACATTAGTCATAAAGAACTCACATACTTATTTCAAAAAGTTTATTAGTCCTCGAAGTAAAGTACTACTACGCATGCTCCTAGGGGAGAGGTTGGTAGGAGTTAACCATCACATGCTCCCGACTTTCACACAAACAAAGACAATCAAGGATAAATTGCGCTCCAACTTCATCACATAACGGGAAGACCATACGTGCATGCTACGGGAATCACAAACCTTAACACAAGTATTTCTATTATTCCAAAATTTACTACTAGCATGACTCTAATATTACCATCTTCATATCTCAAAACAATTGCAAGGAATCAAACTTCTCATATATCCAATGTTCTTTATGAAAGTTTTTTTATATCCCTCTTGAATACCCATTATATTAGGACTAAATTCATAACCCAAGAAAATTACCATGCTATTTTCAGGACTCTCAAAATAATAGAAGTGAAGCATAAGAGTTCATCTATTTCTTTAAAATAACATCACCGCCGTGCTAAAAAACATAAGTGAAGCACTAGAGCAACTTCCTAGCTCAAAAGATATAAGTGAAGCACATAGAGTATTCTAATAAATTCATGATTAATGTGTGTCCCTCTCAAAAGGTGTGTATAGCAAGGATGATTGTGGCAAACTAAAAGGCAAAGACTCAAATCATACAAGACGCTCCAAGCAAGACATATATCATGTGGTGAACAAAAATATAGTCTCAAGTAAAATACCGATAGATTGAAGACGAAAGAGCGGATGCCTTCTGGGGCATCCCCAAGCTTAGATGCCTGGTTGTCCTTGAATATTACCTCAGGGTAACTTGGGCATCCCCAAGCTTATGCTCTTGCCACTCCTTATTCCGTGGTCCATCAAAACTTCACGCAAAATTTGAAAACTTCACAACACAAAACTCAACAGAAAACTCATGATATCCGTTAGTAAAACAAATCCAAATCTTACTTTTAGGTACTGTGGTGAACTCATTCTAATTTTATATTTGTGTTATATCTACTGTATTCCAACTTTTCCATGGTTCATACCCCCGATACGGCTCATAGATTCATCAAAATAAGCAAACAACACAAAGAAACCATAATCTATCTAAAACATAACAATCTGTAGAGATGCGAATTGATGTAAAACCTCTGTATCTCTAAAAATTATGAAACATTAGGGCAACGTGGGAAATTTGTATACCAGAATTTTGTAAAAAATGCAGAATTGTATCACTCTCCAGAAATCAGAATTTTTTTGTCACTGGACGCAAAAGTTTCTGTTTTTCAGCAAAACCAATCTACTATCTTCCAAATCTCCCCAAAGGTCTTACTTGGCACAAACACTAATTAAAATCATAGAAACACCTCTAACCAGAGGCTAGAAGATATATTCATTTAAAAACAGAAAAGAAAAATATTGGGTTGTCTCGCAACAAGCGCTTTTCTTTAAAGCCTTTTAGCTAGGCATTGAGATTTCAATGATGCTCACATGAAAGACAAGAATCGAAGCACAAAGAAAGCATCATAAAACATGCGACAAACACATCTAATTCTAACATACTTCCTATGCATAGGCATTTTATAAGCAATCAAATTATCAACACAAGCAAAAACTAGCATATGCAAGGAAGAAGAATAAAACTTTGACAATTTAAGCATCAAGAGAGGTAATTTAGTAACATGAAGATTTCTACAACCATATTTTCCTCTCTCATAATAATTGCTTGTGGGATCATATTCAAATTCAACAATATAGCTATCAGACAACATATTCTCTAATTGTTCCACATGCATGCAAAGTTGACACTCTTCCAAAATAGTGGGATTAAAATAGAACAAAGTCATTACTTTTCCAAGCCCACTTTTATCAAAAATTTCGTAAGATTGAACATTCTCCAAATATGTGGGATCTAAAGTTGACACTCTTCCAAACCCACTTTCAATATTATTGCAAACATTAGTATCAATCTCATATTCATCATGGGGCTTAAATAAATTTTCAAGATCATAAGAAGAATCACCCCAATCATGATCATTGCAACAAGTAGTGGACATAGCAAAATTAACATCCCCAAGCTTAGGGTTTTGCATATCATTAACACAATTGACATTAATAGAATTTATATTAAAATCATTGCAATAATGCTTTTCATTCATGGAGCTATCGTGAATCACTTTATAAATTTCTTCTTTTAACACTTCATCACAATTTTCAGATTCACGAATTTCAAGCAAAACCTCATAAAGATAATCTAGTGCGCTCAACTCACTAGCAATTGGTTCATCATAATTGGATCTTTTAAAAAGATTAGCAAGTGGATGAGGATCCATAAACATTTTCTTCTGATTTGCAATAAATACACAATTATGCCAAGCAAACGAGCAAACAAACCAAGTAAGACATAAATGCAAATGGAAAGAAGGCAAATATTTTTGTATTTTTTGAAAACGTTTTAGAAGTGGGGGAGATGAAAATGAGAGGCAAATGGAAAATAATGTAAATGCAAGAGATGAGAGTTTATGATAGGTACATGGTAGACTTGATGTAGAACCTCCCCGACAACGGCGCCAGAAATTCTTACTGCTACTTCTTGAGCTTGCGTTGATTTTTCCCTTGAAGAGGAAAGGGTGATGCAGCAAAGTAGAGATAAGTATTTCCCTCAGTTAAGAACCAAGGTATCAATCCAGTAGGAGGCACAAGCAAGTCCCCAATATATGCACCTTCACAGACTAACAAACACTTGCACACAACGCGAAAAAGGGGTTGTCAATCCCTTCACGGTCACTTGCAAGAGTGAGATCTAATAGAGAGATATAAAACAAATAGAAGTAAATAAAACTCAGCGAGGTATTTTTGTGTTTTGATTTTATAGATATGTAAATAATATGACAAAAGTAGACCCGGGGGTCATAGGTTTCAGTAGAGGCTTCTCTCTTGAAGAAAGCATACGGTGGGTGAACAAATTACTGTTGAGCAATTGATAGAAAAGCGCAAAGTTATGATGATATCTAAGGCAATGGTCAGGAATATAGGCATCACGCCCGTGACAAGTAGACCAAAACGATTCTTCATCTACTACTATTAATCCACACATCGACCGACTCCTGCCTGCATCTAGAGTATTAAATTCATAAGAACAGAGTAAAGCCTTAAGCAAGATTACATGGTGTAGAGGGATAAACTCAAGCAATATGATATAAACCCCATCTTTTTATCCTTAATGGCAACCATACAATACATGCCTCGCTGCCCCTTCTGTCACTGGGAGAGGACACCGCAAGATTGAACCCATCACAAAGCACTTCTCCCATTGCAAGAAAAACCAATCTAGTTGGCCAAACCAAAAATATGGATCGAAGAGAAATACAAAGCTATCTTAATCATGCATATAAGAATTCAGAGAAGACTCAAATAATATTCATAGATAATCTGATCTTAAATCCACAATTCATCGGATCTCAACCAACACACCGCAAAATAAGATTACATCGAATAGATCTCCAAGAACATCGAGGAGAACATTGTATTGAAGATCAAAGAGAGAGAAGGCTATGGACTCGTAGGTCTATGGTAAACTACTCACACGTCATTGGAAGGGCATCAAGGTTGATGTAGAGGCCCTCCATGATCGAATCCCCCTCCGGCAGAGTACTGGAAAAGGCCCCAAGATGAGATCTCATGAAGTCAGAGGCTTGCGGCGCCGGAAAACTATTTTTGGCTCTCGTTCTGATGTAGGGGGAATATTTGAGGATTTATAATGCAGAGATTAGGGTTGGGAGAGCCACGAGGGTCCCACAAGCCCCTGGGGCATGCCCCTACGGCTTGTGGCCGCCTCGTGGGTCTTCTGACCTCCTCTCCAAATCTCGTAGGTTTCTTCTGGTCCAAGAGAAATCACCGTAAAGTTTTATTCCATTTGGACTCCGTTTGATATTCCTTTCATATAAAAGTCAAAAACAAGGAAAAAATAGAAACTCGCACTAGGCACTAGGTTAATAAGTTAGTCCCAAAAATGATATAAAATAGCATATTAATGCATATAAAATATTCAAGATGGATAATATAATAACATGGAACAATAAAAAATTATAGATACGTTGGAGACGTATCACTGACCGGATGCACCAGCAGGTGCACACGAGGCTAAATGCCTGACCGGGCCTAGATCGGGCCCGTGAAGCTCCGCAGGGCTTCGCCTAAGCACTGCGAAAATATGACCGGGGGCGCCACACACGGCTAAGACAATGTTATGTCCTTGTGTGGCGCCCCCTCCCCACATATATATAGGTGGGAGGGGAGAGGGAGGCGGCCTAGGGCAGCCAGGGCGCGCCCCAAAGGGGCTGGCCGCCGGCCCTAGGGCCCCTGCCCTCTTGCGCCCCCTTTCCTTGTATGCACAAGGGGGAAGGAAAGAGGGGGGAGAGGGAAGGAAGGGGGAATCCTACTCCACACTTTCCTTTCCCTTCCCCTCTTTCCTTCTCCTCCTCCTATGGCCGCCCCTATAGGGCGCGCCAGCCCCTTGTGGGCTGCTGTGTTCCCTCACTTGGCCCATAAGGCCCATAGGATTGCTGGGGGTGCCCGAAACTCCTTCCGGTGACCCGATAAGTACCCGATACCCTCCGGAACACTTTCGTTGTCCGAATACCATCGTCCTATATATCAATCTTTACCTCTAGACAATTTTGAGACTCCTCGTCATGTCCGTGATCTCATCCGGGACTACGAACAACATCCGGTCACCAAATCACATAACTCATATAACACTATATCGTCAACGAACGTTAAGCATGCGGACCCTACGGGTTCGAGAACTATGTAGACATGACCGAGACACCTCTCCGGTCAATAACCAATAGCGAAACCTGGATGCCCATATTGGCTCCTACATATTCTACGAAGATCTTTATCAGTCGAACCGTTAGGACAACATACACAATTCCCTTTGTCCGTCGGTATGTTACTTGCCCGAGATTCGATCGTCGGTATCTATATACCTAGTTCAATCTCGTTATCGGCAAGTCTCTTTACTCGTTCTGTAATACATCATCCCGTGACTAACTCATTAGTCATTTGCTTGCAAGGCTTATTATGATGTGTATTATCGAGAGGGCCCAGAGATACCTCTCCTATACTCGGAGTGACAAATCCCAATCTCGATTCACGCCAACCCAACAAAACACCTTTGGAGATACCTGTAGAGCATCTTTATAATCACCCACTTACGTTGTGGCGTTTGATAGCATACAAGGCATCCTCCGGTATCCAGGAGTTGCATGATCTCATAGTTAAAGGAATATGTATTTGACATACATGAAAGCAGTAGCAATAAACTGTACGATCAAATGCTAAGCTAACGGATGGGTCTTGTCCATCACATCATTCTCATAATGATGTGATCCCGTTATCAAATGAAAACTCATTTCCATGGTTATGAAACCTTAACCATCTTTGATAAACAAGCTAGTCTAGTAGAGGCTTACTAGGGACACGGTATTTGTTTATGTATTCACACATGTATTTAGGTTTCGGGTCAATATAGTTCTAATAATAAACCTTTATTATGAATAAGGAAATATAAAATAATAACAACTTTATTATTGCCTCTAGGGCATATTTCCATCAGTCTCCCACTTGCATTAGAGTTAATAATCTAAATTACATTGTAATGAATCTAACACCCATGGAGTCTTGGTGTTGATCATGTTTTGCTCGTGGAAGAGGCTTAGTCAACGGGTCTGCAACATTCAGATCCGTATGTGTCACGCCCAATATGCGACCCTATCCAAGAGGAACTCGAAGGTCCCACCAAGGATAGACCCGCATATTGAAAGGCTTTTGCAAGGCGGATATCATTACATCAACATTACATAATAGATGGGGATACATACAAGGCATACAAATGCCGCAAGAGTACATCAATACATCATACATAAGATCAATATCCTACTACGGATGAAACACAAACAGAAGCTCAAACGACATCCACCCTGCTAGCCCAGGCTGCCGACCTGGAACCTATCCCCTGATCGAAGAAGAAGCAAAAGAAGAACTCCAAAACAAGTAACATCGCTCTCGCGTCATGATCATCGCAAAACCTGTACCTGCAACTGTTGTTGTAGTAATCTGTGAGCCACGAGGACTCAGCAATCCCATTACCATGGGTATCAAGACTAGCAAAGCTTAATGGGTGAGGAAGGGGTAAAGTGGTGAGGTTGCAGCAGTGACTAAGCAAGATATGGTGGCTAACTTACGCAAATAAGAGCGAGAAGAGAAGCAAAGGAACGGTCGTCATCTAGTAATGATCAAGAAGTGATCCTGAACTCCTACTTACGTCAAACATAACCCAAAAACCGTGTTCACTTCCCGGACTCCGCCGAAAAGAGACCATCACGGTTACACACGCGGTTGATGCGTTTTAATTAAGTCAAGTGTCAAGTTCTCTACAACCGGACATTTAACAAATTCCCATCTGCCACATAACCGCGGGCACAGCTTTCGAAAGATATTACCGTGCAGGGGTGTCCCAACTTAGCCCATTATAAGCTCTCACGGTCAACGAAGGATATTCCTTCTCCCGGGAAGACCCGATCAGTCTCGGAATCCCGGTTTACAAGACATTTTGATAATGGTAAAACAAGTCCAGCAAAGCCGCCCGAATGTGCCGACAAATCCCGATAGGAGCTGCACATATCTCGTTCTCGGGGCACACCAGATGAGCAGTCCGTACAACTAAAACCAGCCCTCGAGTTTCCCCGAGGTGGCGCTGCAAAGGGCTCTAGTTTGGACCAACACTCAAAGGAGCACTGGCCCGGGGGGGTAAATAAAGATGACCCTCGGGCTCCGGAAACCCAAGGGAAAAAGGCTAGGTGAGGCAAATGTAAAACCAAGGTTGGGCCTTGCTGAGGAGTTTTATTCAAAGCGAACTTTCAAGGGGGTCCCATAAATCACCCAACCGCGTAAGGGACGCAAAATCAAGGAACATAACACCGGTATGACGGAAACTAGGGCGGCAAGGGTGGAATAAAACACCAGGCATAAGGTCGAGCCTTCCACCCTTTATCAAGTATATAGATGCATTAATAATATAAGAGATATTGTGATATTCCAACATAAACATGTTCCAACATGGAACCAGCTTCAACTTCACCTGCAACTAGCAACTCTATAAGAGGGGCTGAGCAAAAGCGGTAACATAGCCAAACAACGGTTTGCTAGGAAGGGTGACAAAGTTTGAGGTTCATGGCAATTTGGGAGGCTTGATAAGCAAGTGGTAGGTAGCGCAACATAGCGATAGAACGAAGCAACTAGCATAGCAATGATAGTAATGAGATCCAAGGTGACGGTCATCTTGCCTGATATCCCGCTAGGAAGAAGAACGAGTCCATGAAGAAGACGAAGCCATGAAGACGAACCAAGCGTACACGAACGAATCCTCACGGTCGCAACGAAACGGGAACTATCGAGAAGAAGCACACAACATGGTAAACACACAACACATAACATGACATGATGCACAACCAAGCATGATGCATGACAAAGGCTATATGAAGCTACTCATGGTAAGAGATGATGCATACAAGAGCAACACATCAAAGCAAGTTTAAATGAGGCCGGAAACAACATATAACAAATCCGGTAAGTCCTCATATGCAAATTTAGAAATTGGTCCAGATCTGAACAAACATTAAGTTGAAGTTGTTAAACAGCAATTTAAATAGCACCATGATGATCTACACGAAATTCTAGTCAAGTTACATATAAAGTTCATTAGATTCGGAGCTACGGCCTAGAAGATATGAGCAACACAAGATAAACATGGCATTGATGCAAAATGCATTCGAACATCAAACAAACACCTCAAAACAAGGATGCAACATGATAATATGAAACTACAGGCAATCCTAAGCAAGTTTCATATAGAGCATGCTCAAAACGGAGCAACGGTGCAACACATACACTCCAAACAAGATATAACAACAATCTGCCCAAAACAGCAACTAGGCATCTTACAGGCATCATAACAACATGCTGCAGCACCTTAACACGAAACGAAAAGGCATAGACATGATGTACAAATGAATCTTAACAAAACATGTACACTGAGCTATCTCCAGAAACCACTAGAACGTGCTCAAAATGACATGGCAAGATTGAAAATAATAACAGCTCACAGACTTAGCAGAAAATTACTGGGCATGGCAGGAATAACATCAGGTTGCAATGTTTAGAGCTAACAAACAACATGTTACACAAGCTATCATGGCAAACTTAAACATGGCATGCTAATAATAAAGAGAAAGAACAAAACTCCTTTAATGGACTAATTCTAAAGATCAACATAAAAGATGGTAGCATCCATGCAAACATGGCAAATGATTTGACAGATTCAGACTTAGTGAAAATAACAGTTCATGGCAGAAACAACGATAAGTAGGCATGTTGGTGAGCTTGTACCACTCATCACAGAGCATTACATGGCATGGCAAGGTGACCAACAGTAATATGGAATAAATATAAAGCTAAGAATGGCAATATCATAGTCATAGGGTGCATGGATCACTAGCAAAAC
The DNA here is from genome assembly GCF_018294505.1 of Triticum aestivum. Lineage (NCBI taxonomy): Eukaryota > Viridiplantae > Streptophyta > Magnoliopsida > Poales > Poaceae > Triticum > Triticum aestivum. Next base: position 476,045,319 of record NC_057811.1, read on the forward strand.
ACATGGCAAAACTGAACTTCATGTTAACATGCTGACAACAACATTATTTAGCAACTTTGGAGCAAGATTGCAACACGCTACAGGAGGCTATAAATGCAACCAAGGGCACAGATGGATATAGTACAACATGTATAACAAAACATCCTTAGTGAACATCTCCATATTATGCATAGAACTCATGGTGGCAGCATGGCAACATAGCAACAAAAATATATCAGACTTAGACTTAGCAGAAATGACTAAGTCACAGAAATCAGCAACATCATGGAGGCTACTTTGCATGCTTGTGCTAGTCACCACATAGATCCTAAAAATACAAGACAAGCACCCCTGTAAATATGGCATGATGTAGTTCAAAACACATGTAGAGCTCATGCTCATAGGATGCACACACAAAATGCAATGAAAAAGACAAATCACCAAGTTATAACAGCTTCAGCAGGTTAATATCATATAGCACTCTTGCAAAGATGATTTGGGCATCAATATGAACTCAAAGAAGCATGGCACAATGGAACAAAATGAAGAGCATCTCATGGTGAACATTTGGACATATTATACACGCAAAACGGAGCAGCATGCAGGGAGTTATGACAGGTCAAAGTAGCACACATGAGATGAAATATTTCGGGGACTTGGAAGAAAACGGGGTCAACCTCACATCTAGGGCTTCTGCACGGATTTCAAGGCGAGGCGGATCTCGCCGGAGAGCACACCGGAGTTGGAGGAGACGGCGACCGGAGCAGCGGGGAAGGTCGGGTCCGACCAGATCCGACCGGATCCGGCGTCGGCGGAGGCGGAGCGGGGCCGGACGGCGAGCGGCGGCGCTCGGGCGGCATGGG